>NC_056509.1:41381418-41394578 GCF_014905685.2 Nematolebias whitei
AGTCTGAGGACCGAGGAAGTCTCTTGGATGAGAGACGAAACGTTTCTACATTTTTTTTTGCTTTGTTTTGTTTTTTGGTTTTTTTGAATGTCCAGAGGACCAGATTGAACTTTCTTGGATGTGTTAGAGAGAGTAAATGTCATGAATAAATTTGGCATAACAAATAATCCAAGTTGAAGTGTTACATCATTTTCAGCCCTCTTTTTGTTATCTGCATTTGGTAACAGGTCAAACTGACAAAGACCATGCAGAATAATATACAAAGTAGTATTTTAATTATCTGTAAGTCTCTGTAAGTAGGTCTAGGGAAAAAAGTTATTGGTATTGGTATCGGTTCAGAATCAGAATAAACTTTATTATCATTGCACCAAGATACAACGAGAGCATGTACGTACAGTCGTCTGAAAGATGGGCGGAGTGCACGAAGCTGCTGCTATGAAAGCGCGACCCTTTTATTCTTATTCAGAATAGTATTTTGCTTAGATGAGAAAAGGGAAAAACATGAGGAGAAACGGTTTAAAAAAAAAAGATCTCTCACACCGTGTCCTAGACAGGGCACGATTTGAGGCATCAAAAAAAACTACCACAGCAACGCAACATAAACAGATGTTATACATTTACATATAGCCGGTGAAGACATATAATTTTTAAGGGAAAGTCGTAGCATAGTCCAGAGCCCCCCCCCCCCCCACCCCCCACCCCCCAAAAAAAAGTTAAGTTTTAACATATCTGCATATTGGATATAGGTCAAAAATCCAATATCGTGCATCCTGATTTTTTATAATACCTTATCAGCTCTCGGCTCAGTGTGTCCTCGGCTGCACATGCAGGCTCTTCTCCGAGAGGGAAAATAACTCTCTGAACTCACACACGTGGCTTGACATTAATTTATTATTAGTTAGTAATAAACGTCCTTGACCTTGACTAAAATTCCCCTAAGAAGAAGACACAAGTCTTCGCAAGAGGGCTCAAGTGACGTAACCATTTTGGGCCAAGGTTGGATGTGTTTTTATTTTATCCTTAGTTATATCATCAGTAATAACTTGGGATATGATGTGCATGTAAGGTCTTATCACCACCAAATATGGAAGGGAAGTATATTGGTGAGCCTACATGGACAGGACTCCATGAAGTCTGGGCTGGGGCCTTGGGTTTTGGTTAGACTGACCCAGAGCGTTCTCCCTGATGAGCAAACAAGCGAGAGATAAACTGTGGTGACGCACAAGGAATGTGTAAAGTGTCTGTGTAAATCTGTAGGGGTTGGGGTTTTTGGATTCTGTTGCTGTTCTGACTGATGACCCTGCTGTCATTTAGAAACGGTGTCAGCTATTTTTCCTTAATGATAAAGCCACGATTAGTCGTGTTTTAGTAATTAAAGATCAAATCCTTGAATGATGTTGGCCCACAACACAAGAAGCAAAACAATCGTCCTATTGAAAGTTCTTATATCAAGAGCCAAGTTTGTTTGCTTTTAAAATGTGTGGTATTATTAGTCATAGAACAACGGCGTTCTCACAGGCAATAATAAGGATTTTGATCCTGACAGGATATTTATTAAAAAGAGCAGCATATGCAATCTTCCAGTTATCATACAGGATTAAAGCATTCGTTAAAGGAATAGCCTGCTGCCTTTCCTTCTTGAGCAGGGGTCTGCAACCTGCGGCTCTGGGGCCACGTGTGGCTCTTCAGTCCCTCGTCTGTGGCCCTTTGAAGCTTTAAACACAACTAACATGAAATTTAATTTTATATCCGCAACAGAAAATGTTTTAGCAGTTTTCTTTTTAACAATGTTCTGAAATGACATGAAATATTATCACTAATGCAGCGGAACCAGAAATTATTTGGGATGTTTTTAAGGCAAGAACGTGACTTAGAAAAATATAAAGAAAATTATTTAGGTAAATGAAAACATTTGTTTTTAGCATAAAATTCAATAAGTCACAACGACAAAATTACAATTTTTTATGCATACTCTTTAAGTTTTTCACTTTTATTACTTCAAAGTGGGATATTTCACTAACTTTTCCACGGATAAAATGATTTTTCAAAAAATTTTCTAAATTCATAAAAGCTATAATTTCTTTCGTTCTTTACATGAATATGGTCTTTTCTTTTGTCCTAAAATGTAAAAATATCAAAAAATGGTGTAATTCATTATATATTTTTAATTTTATAATGTCACTCTGAGTGGCCAGAAAAGCCCCCTCCAACGGACTCAAAATGTCCCACAGGCCACCAGTTGATAATCACAATTGAAGCCGGTTTTGTGGTTTTATTTAGTGAACGAAGGGACAGAAATGGCTCTTTTGATCAAAAAGTTTGCAGACTCCTGTTCTAGAGTTTTAAACTAAGATCATTTTATGCTAAGAAGGGACATAATTTTAGCCGTTTAAGTCAAATCTTGTAAATGACATCATGCACAATCTCATGCGACAGCTCATAAAATATGACAGTATGGTGAATGTGTTATGGATGATGCCCAGCTACCACCACACCAAATTTTAGCTAAATATCTGTAGAAAAATGGCTGATATATGGACATTTTGGGGTTTAAAAGGTCCCTTGGCTGTGGCAGCCATATTGAATCCAGTTTTCTCCAAAAGTTAACGTATCAGATGCTTATCAACTTTATATGCTGATGGGTGGATTTAGAAAGTTATGAGGTAGATATCCCAGCAGAATTTTATTAAATAAAAGCAAAGAGTGTGTAGGCCTGTTGCGATAAACAATAAATCAATTAATCGTATGATAAAGGAATATTATCGACCTCATTTTCATGTATCGGCTTTTTCTTCGTGTCTCTCTTTCTACTGAAGACACTGGATGACAAAAAGCTAAACTCTGGTGCTCTTCACTGACCCCTCCTTTTCTCTTTAAAATCCATTTTAATCATCCAAAACTGCGTTTTTGGATGATTAAAAGAAGCTAAGTTGAGAAGCTAAGCTACGAGCTAAGCTAACAGGCCGACCTCAGGGAAAAAAAACCTCCGTCTTGTCGACGCTCCAAAATTCACAGTTGAAACCTGTGCCTTCATGTAAAAAGTTGTTCTCTGCAAAAAGAAGCTGCGAACTTGTTTACTGATTTTTTTATTACAAGCTGTGTGTGAAAAATGCTATGCTAAAGAGCTCAAACCACACCGAACGTCTGTCATTTTGAGATCTGAAGAGAGACAGCCCATGTCACGTCAAGGGGCCTCCCTCCCATTTTTCTTAAAGAGACACGTTGCTTGCTCCCTCACTATCCATCCTTTGGTTCAAACTGTCTTATATTGCCATCCAGTGGTCAAAAAGAAACTACATGCAAAACAAATTAAACATTTCTTCTTAAATTTTACAATAATTGCAAATCAATATTACCGTTTATCGCAATAATTTCTGAGGCAATTAATCGCCCAGCAAATTTTGTTATCGTGACAGTCGTTACAGGAGTGAGGGATCTGACTGTCAGTGAAACCGATGAATAATAAGGAAACACATGGGGAGGATTTATGTCCCGCTGTCCGTGTGTAGGTGGGGAGGGATTATTCACTGATCCTCTGCAGGACAGCACTGATGTTGGTCACTCACTGCACTTTGAGGACAATATTTAGCGAAAAAGTCACATTTAAATTTTAAATGTGACTTTTTTGCTAAATATTATAATATATTATAATATTATAATAATATACTGAGCGGGGCAGATTGGACATGGCTGCCTGGGGTCGAGTCGCCTCTTTCCGGTTTGACCAAAGAGCAGTGCCCCGCTGAAGCCACGGAGCTCGAACGTCCATCGTAAAACTAACTTTAACGTGGTTTAATGTGGCGCTATGGCTCTGCAGACATTGCACAATGCTGTCTTGTTTTGTGGTGTTTAGTGTAAAATACTTTCACACAGCGGACATGTTTAGATGCTAACTCATCCCTCACGTTGTAGCTGCTGCAAACTATGAACTGGATTTCCTGAATGTGAGGCGGGTCTTATTACTCTGGGCTCATGAGACACGCCGCCGTTCAGGAAATCCATTCCATAGTTTGAAGCCAACTTGCATCATGGATCGGAAATATCGGCAGGTGGATCGGAAAATCTGATACGTAAATTATGCTGGTATCGGAGGCCGATACCGATACTGGATCGGATCGGCCCCATCCCTAATTTAAAATCATTTTAAGACTCCAAGCATGACTTGTAGACGCCTCCTCTAGCCCTTCTACACAGTCTGGAATTGTAGAAAACGCTTAAAAGAACCCCTACGTTATATTTTGATGACGCATGGGCTGGCTGAACTTTTCTTAAAAGAGGAAAGAGAAACGTTGCGATGCTCGGCATCCTTCTACAGGGCGGAGGCTTCCTATAGAGCATCACAGGACTGAAAATAGCACGCTGCAGTCTTTGCAAACATGTGAACATATATCATACCTTGTCAGAGCAGACGAAAAGCGAGAGTGTTTTGGTTTATGGAATTACTTCTGTGTACTTTTTCCATCTCAAAACTTTAACAAATAAAGAGTCATTATTAGATTTTATTTTCAGATTATACTCAGGAGAAGATGGAGGAAGGTGCAAATTAGATGAGACCTGCATGAAAAATGAAATGTGATTATCTCTGAAGTGCCACCAGAGACTGAGTTCTGTAACATTTCCAGGAATGTATATACAAGTCTTGTGAGACGAGACAGACAACTTAAAAAAAAATAGCTCTTGATTGAACAGATTATTGGAAAAGTGACATCCAGAATGATCAGCAGGATCACATTAACAGCGGGTTGAAGCAAAGTTTATTCTACTGTACGTTCTGCAATAAATGAAATATTTGACATTATCTGGTCTTTGACCTGCTGCTAATTTCTCAGGCGTGTTGACCAATCCTCGGTATGGAAGAAATATAAAACTCTTCACTGCTTGGCCAGCAAAGGCCTCAGTTGATCACTGAGCATTATAACTACGGCCATGCCGATCCGTTAAAACCTGCAGAACTTTCTCAGACATAAAGTTTACAAAGCTGGAAAAATCAACAACACTCAAATCTGAGGGGCTTTTTGAGGGCAACATAAAACATGGGCTCATATCAGTTCAGCTAAATCTTTAAATAAAACTAAACATCAGCTAAATGTCGTTTTTTTATTTTACTGTATTTCTTAACCATGTTAAAGACAGACAATAAAAAAATATATATATTTTTTTAGTTATTGTCTGAAAAATCATCATCTATGCATTTGCCTTAAGAAAGAAAAAAAATTATTTAGCTAAACTATTTATTTTAACACATAACACCTTGGATTAATTTATATTGTTGCATTTGTTGAGAAATCCGATAATAGCTGAAAAATTTCAAGAAACCAAATTTATCTTTATGACAAGGATATCCACAAAAAAGCGTGACAAAATGCATTTTCTGCTAAAAAAACGCTGAGCATAGCTTATAAAATGAGCTGAAGAAGCAGCAACTGAGTGATAAACATAAAAAGGAGAACACTAGCTAAAGTTAAACATAGAAAATGCTTGCTCAAAGAAAAAAATAGCAAAATGTTATCACAAAGCAGTTAAAAGTTAAAACAAACAAGATCTAACTAAAAGGTAAATGTATCAAAAAGCTAATTGTAGGCTAAAAGTAGTGCCCAGATATTAGTTTAAACGAGAAAAGAATAGCTCAAAGCTGAACATAGCAAAAGGACAATTAAAAATATGAAATGCTAAAAACAAAAAGCAGCAAAACACTAGCTTAAAGAAGCAAAGGTAGCTAAAATCTAAAATAGCAAAAGGCTAGCTGAAAGCAGCTAAACACTAAAGAAGCAAAGACATAGCTATAAACTATAACAAAAGGATAGCTAAAAACAAAAAAACTAACTTAAAGCTAACATTGGCAAAAGGCTGGCTAATATCTAAAAGTAGCAAAAGGCTAGCTAAAACATATACATTTTTAGGAAAAAAAAGCTAAAATAGGCAAAAAGCTAGTTTTTAAACTGTTAGGCTGCAACAAAGAAGCAAATAATGTAACAGTCTATAATTGTGTATTTGCTGCATTTTAGCGTAAGTGTCAGATCTTCTAGGTTTTTCTTGTGTGTAAACCCAAAGCTTGGAACCATTTGATATTTGTGTTGACAGCAACTGGACCACAACATTAGCCTTTTCACAAAAGTCCAGAAGGATTTTCACTCTCCATCAACAGAACTGCGTTTTGCCTCCTGCCCAATTACAGCAAACGCTGTCAGAAAGTGGCTGTGGCAGAGCTTCACAAAAAGGAGCTTAGTGGGAAGAAATCACTATTATATGAATATGGTGGCGGACAAAGACAGACTGCCACTGAAGACAAGGTAAGAGGTACAGCATGCCAGGAAAAAAGGGCGAAGCTGTACACACCATCAGCCCAAAGTAATCGCACAGTGATGTGTCCGTCACGGTCTGAACTCTTGAAGCCAAACTGGCAGCTTTACTGCAAACCTAAATTAACCCCCTGGGACTGTGGCTCGCTTCACGCTGCTGAATCCATAGTAATTTGCAAGAATACATTAAATCCATGAGAACATGAACTTTTCTCCAAATATTTTATCTGTGTACAAAGAATTCCCCCAAAATTGGCATATTTTAAACTTAATTCAGCTCCCAGTTTGCCCCATTGTATACAGCATTACTCCAGAGCTTATTTTAATGACTTATGTTGACATGAAAAATAATGATTAGTTGTGAATATTATGCCACATTTATGCAAAGATGAAACAGTAAAGAAGCCTCTTTAAGCATGCTTTCATTTTTAAAGTTTGACTTTAACACAGGCGCCTGATTTGCTGTAAAAAAAAAATTCTCTCATATTTTTTTCTTAAAGCCAACTCAACATTGACATTATATTTTTAAATTATAGATTCTTTCATGAGCTTAATGGATTCTGTTTCTGCCAACCAGGTATTCAGCTCATATAGGACAATATAGCTATGACTTTTGGCGTGTAGATTTTTAAAATATGAAACTATATTTACATTTTTACCCATTGGAAAACATTAGGATCTCTTCAAATCAATGCTCTATTTAAAATCACCATATTTGCTCTATTTGTGTGTCCTTATGGTTCTTTGTGTGAATCAACTTTTTATTTCCGAAGCATTATTTTAGTCCTTTTTAATCACATCCTTTTTCTGTTTTATCTCTTGTGTATCCTTTTGATCTCTTTGTGCATCCTTCTAGTTTTTCATGCATCCCTTTTTGACGTTTTATTTTTAGGAACGCTTTTTGTTTCCTTCTGCATCCTTTGTATGTTTTTGTCTCCTATGCATTTTTTATGTCTCCCTATGTGTCCTTTTAGACAGCTTATGTATCCTTCTTGTTTTTTATGGATCTTTTGTCTTTTCATGTCTGCCCTTCTAAAGTTTTGTTTCTTTTTCTCTCCTTATGCATCCTTTCTTTTTAGTTTGCATTATGTCTTTTTTTGTCTCTTTATGCCTTTTCCATCTTTCTGCTTTTCCGATCAGTCCCTCTACTCCTTGTGCTTCTTCTACAAATATTTCAGCTATTGAAAGTTCAGCTATTATGCAGCTCACTTCCCCTTTTTCTGCAATTTCAGCAGTCATTCATCCACATTGTATTTTTTGCAAAAGAATCTTATTTGTTCTAGTTTTGTTTGGCCTTGTGAAGCAAAGTCAGTGTAAAGTGCCACTCTCAAGGATTTTTACAACCAGTTCTGTCACAGTGACGATCTTCATTTTGATGGCCTTTCTAAATTGTTTACCAACTGATTCTACACAAAGTAATGAGGACAAAGGGAGTGGGGTGCACAAATGCCATCAATATAAATGACACAAATCCATGTAATCAAACAAAAGAGTTTGTTTTAAAGAAGTCCTGTGTGCAGGTCCTTACCGATGGTGGAGATGTGAGACGGGTGAAATTCGTTGTCCGTGAATCTGCATAACAAACATGTTTTCCCAACCCCAGAATCTCCGAGGAGCAGGAGTCGGAAGAGCACATCGTACTGCTTAGCCATGGCGCTGGTGCACGGTGTGATGGATGAATCAACCCGGAGCCATCTAACTCAGCGAGGAATGGCCGGTCTGGTCCCCCCTCCTGCGTCCCATGTCCGCCCAGAGGCTCCACGTAAGGCTGCGTGCGTGTTTTTGTTCCCTGGTGGAGACAATAAACCCGGGATGCTGTGGCTGTCAAGGCAACCTCCTGCTTCCAGTCAGTGGGTGTGGTGGGTGGACCAACTGTCAAGTTAGCCTCAAGGAGAAAACAACACTTCCGGTAACTGTTTCAAAATAAAACCATTGTTAGATCGTAGATGAGCAGCTGCTACTACAGACAAAAGATTGTATATATTATAGAATAAGTATATCTTTGTTGGGACCTGAAGCCAGAAAGACCTGCTTTTTTATCCTGTTGTATTAGTGGGACGAGTCTGCGCACTGGGGATGTGGGGTTTGTCGAGTCCTACAAATATTTGAGTATCTTGGTCGACTCGCATCTCTCTTTTAAGCTTCACGTGGAAAACCTAGTAAGGAAACTGAAAGTTAAACTGGGTTTCTTTTTCAGAAATAGATCCTTCTCTGAATGCTACGAAACGCCTTCTAACTGCAACTTTCTTTCCCTCCATTGATTACGGTGACATTATTTACATGAACGCTCCTACAAGCATCCTGCAGATGCTGGATGTTGTCTATCATGGTGCACTAAGATTCATAACTGGCTGTAACTACCACTGCACCCTGTATTCACTGGTTAACTGGTCATCATTAACTTCACAGACTTTCACTGGTACATTTTCAACTTTAAATCACTTTTTGGTCTGCTGCCTTCATACATGTCCTCCTATATGTCTCTGCATGAATGCAGCTCTCAGGACATTATTACCTGCAGTGTTCCCTCACTGCAGACTGAACTAGGCAAAAGGGCCTTCTCCTACTCTGCTCCTGTTTCCTGGAATATCTTGCAAAAAGATCTGAAGCTCTTGACCTTGACCTCTCTAAGTGGCTTTAAACATCTGTTAAGTTCCTGGCAAGAACCAATGCAGTCATGTTCCTGTTTTTAGTTTTCTACACCGCCTTATAATCTAGCAGTTTTTTTTTTGCTACTTTTTTCCTTTTGACTGTCCTTTTGGTTGCCATTTTATTTTAATTTGTAAAAAGAAAAATCTGTATGCCTCTTTTACGATTGTCTATCGTTGTTGTTGTTATCCACTGTTGTCATCGTTCTTTGTTAAATCAGGTCTCTTTTGTAAATGAGGCCCCACGGCTCAATGGGATTAACCTGTCTAAATAAAGGTTGAATGAATGAATTTAAGTCCCGCCTACTTTCTTGCACACGGATCTCTTGATCTTTTTATTAAAAAGCAGTGGTGTAGTCTACATTTTTGTAGTGGGCATACTGTGCTTAGTACAATGTAAATGTCAGTTTATTTTTGATTTTTAAGCATATTGAACATTACCAAATTTATCTTATGCTTATACTTGAATAAATGAACAACAAACTTTGTACAGCAGTTTGCTTGGTATTGAAAACACGTTATAGAATTTATAAAACAGTATCTAAGCAAAATACGTTCAAGTATTAAGTAATAAGTACAGAATTATACAATAGTTCGCTAAATAAGCGAATGTAATAAACAAGCGCCGCATAAAGATATGGAAAGATATGATATGGAAGCTTTTAACTGCTGTTTAACGTATAAATGACGCATATAATGATATGTGATTTATCATTGGGCACTTTAGTGGGTATACTGAAATTCTTAAGCTTTTCTAGTGGGTATGCTCTGTATACCTGCGTATCGCGTAGACTACACCACTGGTAAAAAGGCCAGTTTTACAGGTAGGCCTACTCACATTTGCTTTTGTTTTTGCCATGAAATAAACAGTTGGTTAAAATCCCTTAGAGAGGTCAGAGTCAACAAATTCAGATATTTTTGTAAGGAATTCCAGGTTACAGGAGCAGAGCAAGAGAAGGCCCATTTGCCAAGTTCAGTTTGCAATGAGGGGACGCTGCAGGTAACAATGTCCTGAGAGCGCACGCTGTAGCTGCACTGACCAAGTGACATGTGGGAGAAGATGTATGAAGGCAACAGACCAAGAAGTGATTTAAAGATGAAAATGTACATGTGAGAGAGTCTGAGTGAAGTTAATGATGACCAGTTAACCAGTGAATACAGGGTACAACGGTGATGGTATGATAGCTACAGCCAGTTATGAATCTTAGCGCACCATGATAGGCAGCATCCAACATCTGCAAGGTGCTTGTAGGAGCGTTCATGTAAATAATGTCATCGTAGTCAGTGTAGGGAAGGAAAGTCCCAATTAGTCGTTTCCTAGCGTTCAGAGTTAGCCAGGATCTATTTCTGAAAAAGAAACCCAATTTAACTTTCAATTTCTTGACTAAGTTTTCGACAAGAGGGTTAGAGAGATGTGACTCACTTCACAACAAGATCAAGCATGGTTTTTTTTATATATTGGCACTGTTTTTGTGATGTAATAGTCTTTTATTATTTTATTTTATTATTTATCATTGAAATACTTTCCTAAGTAACCGTGAGCAATTTGCAACCATCTAGGTTATCTGCGACTTATTTTGAAGGCTAAATCACACCATTTCCTGTTTTTTAATACAGCTGGCTCAAATGAGCAAGGGATTACTTCTCATAATGTGGAACCTAATTCATTTAAAAATAACGTAGATTTTACACAGTACTGTTAAAACAATACAAGTATTAGTCTTCTAAAAGTAACAGCAAGTATTTGTTTGTTTTTGCGTGAATAAAAGAGAAGAAGTTTGTCCCCTCAGAGACACCGTAGTTGACGTTCACGCTGCTGTTTTTTTTTTTCCTCCTCTCCAATCAATCTGTGTTGAAGGCGAGCAAAGAAGTACCAAAACAAAGTGGAGAACGTGCTCGTTCCTTTATTTTGTTTAGCTTCCAAGCCATTTTTTTTTTTTGCAAGCAGGCTCTGCTATCATCATGGGCGGTATTCCGACACCTCTGCGGTGCTTCAGCGAGCAACACTCCGCAGAAATGTTCGTGGATGACGGGGTGGAAACGGTGACTTCAGTGGAGCAGGTGAGCTAATGCTAATGCTAATGTTGCTCTGTGCTTTGGAGTGAAGAGGCACCTCGAAAATAATGTTTAGGATTCCGCTGTCACTCACACACAGTGTTTTATGTGTCGAGCAACTGATTAAAAGCGTAATATAAAGTTTTCCGTCATTAGCTCTCCGCCTAACCGGCTTGTGTTAGCAAAGTTTAGCCTCTAATTAGCTAAACATCGAGCCCTAATGAGATCTAGCAGGGATTGGAGTTTGCTCTTGGCCAACTAATAACAGACTTGCAGCTAGGTTGTGAATCCGTTTTTACAGAGCTTTTTACCCTAAATGTAGAGATTAATATAAACACATTTATTCTGGTTTTTGTGTTTGCTGTGAGCTGATGTAAATCAAAACAATACATTTGTCTATTATTTGCAGATCATTACTAAATCAAAGCAGATGCTGTTTGTACCCGAAGCTATCAACATGTGTAATGATATAAACCCACTGTAAACAAAGTAAATTTCAATGAGATTGTCTGTTGAACACAACTATATTACATTTAAAAGGCCATATAAAACCAATTGAGTGCGTTTGAATACAGTTTAATAAAATTGTGAGTGCAAATGGTGAAAATCCACAGTGTCAACAATTAGTTAAAATTCAATAATCTCCCCCCCCCCAAAAAAAATATGGCAAAAGTAGTAACAAAAAAATACTTTAAATGTTTGTTTAAGGTGCTTATTGAATACTTGTTTATGGCTTTATATTCATGTTTGTACACGTCAACCAGAAATAGTTGTTTCAAGTTTTTACTGGTTTTACTTGGTGGGTCAGAACCTCAAAAGTTTGTACATTTTCTTAAAACTCCTATATTTGATCTCAATAATTACCAGAGGAGAGCGAGAGAACTGTTGATTGCATTACTCGAGTTAAAAATTGTTTACGTTATTATATGTGCAATAAAATCTGTAATAATTATGGACTGGTGTTAATCTCAAAACTCGTGACAGTCTGGTCAAAGCATCAGAAGTGACCGACCTTAAAGTAGTTATATATACTCAAGTTAATTCTTAATTTGGTCAGTATTAAGATCAACAATAAAATATTGTAATTACCTTTTGATAAATGTCATTCTGAAAGTGAATTTCTGTTAACGTCAACCAAGAAAAAGAACTGAAACGTGCCACAGTTTTCTTGCTTGTGGCAAGAAAATCCATTGTGTGGCTTTAGCTGTAAAATAAATGAATAAATAAATAGTAAAAAAAAAAGACATACCTAGCTTTTATGCTTTCTAATCAAATGAAGAAGAAAGCATTCAAAAATGTTGCCACCATTTGAAATTTTCCTTAAGGGCTAAGGGTAGCAAAGTAAGCAGTAAGTCCAGCTAAGATGATGTGGCACATTTCCAAGACTTACCACAATGTAAAGTAGAAATACTCCAAATAATTTTAGTGTATACTATGTGGCTATAGCACTGATATTAGTGTTTTGATACGTATAATAGAGCTCCAGCAATTTACAAAACAAGCTAGTTTTTAAAACTATTTTTGCTATATTTTTAACCAAGTTCATTAATCTTTATGAAGTAAACATATACTACCTTAATGCCAATATATTATGGATACATTTGTTCAGAAAACATGTTCTTTAGATGCTCTTGGTATTGTGCATATAGCCAAAACGGTTATATTTAGGATTTAGCTGTAAATTATTGTGGATTTCATCCTTCTCAACCCATCTACAGCCTAGTTTAAAATAAATAAGACTTCTCTATAAAATAAAATGGGTTGTAGCTTTAATTAGTCCTTTACATTTGTTTTGCTGGTTGTAAATGGTTTTTTTTTTTTCTATTTTCTGTGATTGCAGAATTTTAATTTTTGCAGTGTTCTTCTGTTGCATTTGTTTTGGAGTTTGCGTCATTCATGTGTTTGCAGCGCGTTTCTCTTTAGCAGTTTGAGCTGAGTTTGCACCTGTCGACCACCGCGCTGTGTGGACCTCAGAGAGACAAGGTCATGAGTTCAGGGGAAACTTAAAGTTAAATGGAGACACTCTTTTTACATCTCTCTCTGTGTGTCTCTGTCTCTCTCTGTGTGTCTCTGTGTGTCTCTGTCTCTCTCTGTGTGTCTCTGTCACTCTCTCTCTGTCTCTGTCTCTGTTTGTGTCTCTGTCTCTCTCTCTCTCTCT
>NC_056509.1:41394978-41530758 GCF_014905685.2 Nematolebias whitei
TAATTATCACACTCTCCTCTTTATTTTATCCAGAAAAAAGTGGAAAGCAGCATTGAAGAGGCCATAAGTGTTTACAAGCAATCGCACAGCTTACCACAGTAAGTACCTGCAGTGTCTGTTGGGAAAAAAACAAAAATAGATTTTGACTTTTTGATTTTAGACTTTCTGTATTGAACGTTTTTTTGAAACAAGCAAACAAACAACAACAACTAGAAATTAGAAACGGAAACAAAACCCCTGGCTGCACGTGAATGGTAATGTTGTGAAGCCATTATTCATTGTGGCTTAATGACTTCACGGTAAAGAAAAATATTTTTTACTGTTTTTGTTGTAAAAGAGCTTGCCTTCAACTCAGTTGTGTGTTTAAAAACAAGCCTGTCTACTAATAGGGCAGATGTTGTCCAGCTGCAGAAATAATATTAATCTGTTCACTGCTCCATCGTAACATTGACGACATTTTTCAGCCATTGTGAGGCCCTTCCAAGAACTCGGCTCTCTGGCTGGGACTGTGATGTACGATGGCTTTTATCTAAATGTCGTGTTGATCAGCCCACATACTTTGCTGTTGCTATCAGCTGTCATTGCTTCTCTGTGCGGTGACTCATCTCGCTTCTATGACAACTCTTGGATCTATTAGTTGCTGGCACTGCAGCCCAAAAGGAAATACGTTTTGTGTTGTGCGAAAATGAACTTGTTTTAGTCAAAAGTGGATGTGCATTTAGTGGCGAGCATCTGTTTTTGGTTTTCTGCTGCAGATGGAAATCGGGGTTAGATTTCAGCTTCTGGGAAAAGCTGAATGAGAAGTTGATTGTTTATTTTTAAATAAAATAGATGGAGATTGAGTCTTGGTTTCTTTTTTTTCCATCTACCATATTTTTTCTGAGAAATATCAGAACTTCCCTGATGCGTTTGAAGGTTTTAATGCAATTACCTGATAAACTGAATGCATTGGAGTAAATTTTACATCAATAGTGTAGTTTGTAGCGGTTTGCAAGACAGTTGTTAATTTTTTTTGTCCTGACGATTAAGCTCATATTGTTTAGAAATGGCTAGAATTGAATCTTTTAAAATCTTTGACAGCGCTTGCAGTCTGCATCAGATATATTGCAGAATACCTTAGGGGGTTGAGCTCAACTTGATGCTGAGATTAAAGGTGTAATTTGTCATCTTGGCCTTTTTTTCCTCAGCATTTGAAAGGGCATGGCGCATCCTTATCTGATGTGTTTGACAAGCTGTATTTTAGCTGCTGTTGTGCTCTTTTCTGGTTTTTGTTGTGTTGCATATTTGTTGCAACAAAAAATAAAAAGGAGATAATGGTCCGTGACTAACCCTGCGTAAGAAGAAGTGTGTAATTATGAAGGTAGCAGACGTTGCATGGAAAAGGAGGGCAGGAGAAGAGAAGGTGGAAGTGTCTGTTTTATGAGTTCTACATTTACTGCCTTTCATTTGTGTATGCAACAAGGAGCAGGGGTGCACGGAGGTTACAGAGCACTTCCTGTAGTGCACACGTGCCTTTACCTAAAAACATTCAAGAAAACAACGTGTGAACAACTCGGACCCAACAGGAAACTGGAATGTCTTGCAAACGTGTGACACGTTCTGCACATATTGGTCCATGTCGCTGCACAGTGTACAACTTTCTTATTCTGTTCAGTTTGTTTATAAAGCAGCAATTTACAGCAAACGTTGTCCCAGGGCACTGTAAAACATAAATAAGTTAAAATTCAGTGCAAAACTGATCCAGTTTCAAATCTAATTGCAGTTTATTTAGTCTGTTATAACACAATGTATTCACTCACACAGCACATTAAGAAATGGGGGGGGGGGGGGGGGCGTGAAGGACATTTAGGTAGGCAGGGCGCTCTGTTCTGGGCAGGGCGGGGCGCCCTCCTTGGATAACTGTAGGAGAAACACTGTTTGGGGTCATAATAAATCAGGCATATTCCACTGCATTGTGTTGGTACTAGATGGAAGCAGGATATTTGGGTCTAGGTGGCTGTGCCAAGTCTCAAGTCATTGTGGCATGTCCCACAAGTCTAAACTTGTTAGTTTCTGCATGTGGCATGGGACATAGTCAGCCAGGTGTCAGGAAGGAATTTGGTCAAGCTGCCTTTTTCTGTGGAATGTGCTCATCGAAGTAAGATCTACCAGTAACATGATGCCAAGATACAAAATGTCCCAGCAGAACGTAGCGTTGAGGTCAACGGGTTTACTTCAACTTCCAGTGGTTTTAGTGTTGCGGTTGATTGGTTTGCATTGAACTGTTACATGTTATCATCCAGATTAAAATACCTTAGATGTATTTGTTGTTACACTGTAAACTTTCGCTGAGCTGTCTTTATGATCAGTTTCCTATAACCAGGAAGACTCCATCCTCCATTTAGCTGCCAAAATGTGGCCAGTCCGTACATTTTCAAAAAGCATCTTAAGGTGGATTTACCTCTGCAGCTTCGGGCTGCAGGAGGGAAGGTTCTGAATGTTCAGTGTTTCCCCTACCATTATACAAGCAGGGCGCCCCATCTACCGAACTCCACACCCCCACCCCAACCACCTGTCGGCACTGACGTAACGTTACGCTAGCGGCTTGTAATACAGGTACACTAGCTAAAAAGATAAAGGCAGCCTCTTCCCTCATGCTGAACCTCCCCTCCCATTTGAAAACTGTCGGTACAAACAATGTGCAGCTCATGGATGTGTCTCTGTCTAACACCCCCCACCCCCACCCCCAGAATCTTGAGGCATTGTCGTAGAGAAGAGGGTGTCTAGTTTGGGAATCTCAGGGTTTCATTTCTGCTTTATGGGGATGATGTGGTTTTGCTGCCGTCTTCAAGCCAAGACGTCAGCATGCACAAGTAGGCCTGTCACGATAACAAATTTTGGGGGTGATTAATTGTCTCAGAAATGATTATGATAAACGATAATATTGTTTGAAAGTTGACAATATTTAGTAATTATTGTCAACTTTAAGAAGAAATGTTTGTAATTTGTTGTGTGTAGTACCTTTTTTGACCACTAGATGGCAGTATAAGACTGTTTAAACCGAAGGATGGATAGTGAGGGAGCAAGCAGCGTGTCTCTTCAAGAAAAATGGGAAGGAGGCCCCTTGACGTGACATGGGCCGTCTCTCCTTCCTTTATTCAGTTCTCAAAATGGCGGCCGCTCGGTGTGGTTTGAGCTCTTTAGCATAGCATTTTTCACACAAAGCTTTTAATTAAAAAAAAAATCACTAAACAAGTTCTCAACTTCTTTTTGCAGAGAAAAACAACTTTTTACACAAAGGCACGAGTTTCAACTGTGAATTTTGGAGCTGTGACAAGACAGAGGTTTTTCCCCGAGGCCAGCCTGTTAGCTTAGCTCGTAGCTTAGCTTCTCAGCTTAGCTGCTTTTAATGATCCAAAAAATGTGATTTTGGACGGTTAAAATGGATTTTAAAGATAAAAGAGAAAGGGAGGGGTCAATGAAGAGCACCGGAGTTGAGCTTTTTTTCTTTCTACCAGTGTCTTCAGTAGAAAGAGACAAGAAGAAACAATAAAGCCGATAAATGAAAACGAGGTTGATAATTTTCATTTATCATGTGATTGATTTATTGTTTATCGTGACAGGCCTATGCACAAGGGTGGGTCTCAACCGAGTGTGACGTGTCTGGGCGTCTTGTTCATGTGTGGTGGTAGGATAAAGCGAGAGATGGATCAATGAATTGAGGCTTTGTCCTTAGTAATGAGGGCGTTGCTTCGGTCAGTCGTGGTGAAGAAAGAGCAAAGTTCTTGATTTACTGGTTTGTCTACATTCTGACCCTCGCTTATGTTCATGGGGTTTGGATCATGATCAAAAGAACAAGATGCCGGGTACAAGCAGACGAAATATGCTTCCTTCGTAGGGTCCGGGCTCAGCCTTGGAGATAGGGTGAGGAGCTCCGTCATCCAGAGGGAGCTTGGAGTTGAGCCGCTGCTTCTCCGCATCGAAAGGAGTCAGTTGAGGTGGTTCAGGCATCTGATCAGGATGCCTCCTGAACACCTCCTTTTAGAGGTTTTCTGGGCACGTCCCACCATTAGGAGGCCCTGGGGAAGACCCAGAAGTCACTGGATGGATGTTGTATCTTCTGTGGTCTGGAAACACATTGGGGTCCCTCAGGACAAGTTGGAAAGTATTGTTGGAGAGAGGATGTCTGGGTTTCTCTCCTGAACTCATGTCCTCCATGACCCGACCACAAACAAGCAGTTCGACATAGAGTTTAACTTTTTTTTTTTGGGTGGGGGGGTTTTCAATTTTAAATTGTATGTATAAGTAAGACATATTTTATTTTATTGTTTTTAATTAATCTTTTAATCTTGTATGTATTCTCCAGGCCTTTGTTGTTGCGGGAACAACACTACCAATACCTCAAGAGGGGATTACGTCATTTATCTGATGCCTACGAGGTACAGTTTTCTTCCAGTCGTCACACATTTTGCTCTTATGGGCATGTGTAGTTCCGTACATTTCTGTATTTTAATGAGC
This sequence comes from Nematolebias whitei, assembly GCF_014905685.2. Taxonomy (NCBI): domain Eukaryota; kingdom Metazoa; phylum Chordata; class Actinopteri; order Cyprinodontiformes; family Rivulidae; genus Nematolebias; species Nematolebias whitei. The sequence continues at coordinate 41,399,476 of NC_056509.1, forward strand.
TATGAGTGACTGAAGAAGTCCTTTGGATGAAGGACGCAACGTCTCGGCAAAAAAAAAGAAACCATACAGATGACCTGACTGAACACGTACCTGGATTATTGAGCATGAACTTTGATGGTCTAATGATGAGTGAAAAAACAGGCGTATCCATGCATGTTAAACTTTTATTTTATGTTAATATGCACAAACAGAAAACAACTACTTCATTTGCTTAGAGATTCCCTTTGTTTTTTTGTGTGTTCGTAAGAATCAGCAACTGTCAGATTATCCTGCTTCAGATATTTCTCAAAATGTTCGGTGTGAATTGAGAAGACCTCTTCTGTGGATGCAGGATTTCAATATTTGAGTCAGTGAAACGTTGCTGCAGTGTCACAAAACTGGGTGAAACAGGATCTCAGCAGTGCTTCTTTGTTTTAAAGAGTAAATTAAGCATTATATAGCTGTGCTGCTGGTAATAAATGGTCAGGTATTTACCACACATACAGAAAGAAATGTTTCAGTCTCTTCCTTGCACAGTTCTCTGTTTATGTCTGCCATTCGATGCTCTGTGTTTTCATGTGGGTGTAGTGTCTGGATGCAAGCAGACCGTGGCTTTGCTTCTGGATTCTTCACAGTCTGGAGTTACTAGAGGAGCCCATTCCTCCTGCTGTTGCCTCTGAGTGAGTTGTGCACGAAGAAGCCTGTTCACTTCCACAGATTTTTATTTGTGTACTGTTTGAAAAAATTGTTTTATAACTACTATAGCAAGGCAAATACTGTTGTCACGCGACTTGTAGGCAACAGCCGTGCAAAATTTCACACGCCACTCTTTATGAACTAATGAGACACCAATTGTTTTTTAGGTTTTTATTTTTAGATGAACATGTCCCAAGATAACCGTAACTGTTACAGGAATTTTAAATCACTGTAGTGCAAATTAACCAAAAACTAGGCAAATTCCAAACACTTCAAAACAAATATGCGTATAAACTCGTAATCCTATTTGATGCGTAAATCCACATGCCGTATTTTTTGCCATATAAGTCGCACCTTTTTGCATAAATTTGCAAGTCCTGCGGCTCATACGCCAAAGCGACTAATATACCGTATTTCCCGCCGTACGTGTCGCTCCGCCCTACAAGTCGCATCAGTCTAAATATGTCTAATAAAGTGGAAAAATCCATAAATGAGTCGCTTCGCCGTATACATCGCATTTATTATGTGTCACCTCTGACAACCTGGAAATGTGGGCTGGTGTTGTGCCATAAATCGATTGGCTGCCAAATGGCGGCCGCGGGAGCGTGCACGGGAGGACTTTAACAAGATTAACACTTAAAAACAATTATTTGTTTGCTCAAAATTATAGCAAAGTTGTGTCTCAGTTTAACTTTTCCCTCTGCGCGCACCCACTTCCCGCGTATCGGTTTTTGAAATGCAGTTGATTTGACCGTCAAAGTGCATTTATTAAGGAAAAGTTAAACTGAGACACACCTTTGCTATAATGTCAAGCAAACAAATAATTGTTTTTAGGTGGTTATCTTGTTAAATTTCAAAGAAATGCACAGCAAGTCCTCCCTCTGCGCGCTCCTGCAGCCGCAAATAGATTTTTGAAATGCAGCTGATTTTATCACTAAAGTGCATTTATTAAGGAAAAGTTAAACTGAGACACACCTTTTACTATAATTCTGAGCAAACAAATAATTGTTTTTAAGTGTTATAAAGTTCTCCCGTGCACGCTCCCGATTTTTTTGGCACAACACCGGCACACGTTTCCAAGCGTTCAACGGTGACGCAAACGCGACGCGTCAGCGTTGACACATGATAGATGTGACGTATACGACGGCAAGTACGGTAATCTGACAATCAAATCCGGATATACCATCACTTTTCTCTTCAGCTCTGTCTAAGAATATTGCTTTTATCCAGTGCAGCACTAACATTTATAGAGGTTTATTGTTAATTAATCTTCCCACAACTTATTGCAGGAGTAAGTTTTATTTCTCATATAATGTACCTCTGACAGAATTCAAACAAGTTGTCATCTTTGAAGAAGTGAGATGAAAGCTTTTACTCCATTTATTATGCCAGACAATAACCGTACAAAGCTTTGTTCTTTAAATGTTCACACAGCAACAACTTCAAAGAATAAATGTGTTATTGCTGATAAGAAATGTCATTTGAATAAATTGCTGCCTCTCGGAGGTAACATTCAGCAAACCTCATGCTGAGCAACAACGCCGGGCTTCCAGCCTACGCTCTCATTCCACCAGTGAGGTGTGCCAGCTCAGTCGGCTGATGGCGGCCTCGTGCCGACGTGACGCCCTCGTGCGCACACACACGAGCACTCTGGCTCTTTCTAACAATGCAGTCCTACAACAGAGTCAGAGCTGGCACTTGGCGATGTTCTCTGTGATTCATCAGCTTGTATTATGACAACTATTATAGATTGCATTTACAAAAAACAATCCTTATCTCTAAATTTTGTTTTTCAGGGTGTGTCAATTTCTGGCACATTGTCAAAGCCCGACAGGGGGCTTCGCTGGAGGACCAGGGCAACACGCCCACCTCGCACCCACCTATGCTGCCGTCAACGCCCTCTGTATCATCGGAACTGAAGAAGCATATGACGTTCTAGACAGGTACTGTCCTGATCATGCAACTAAAACCTCTCACTGATCTTCACCGGATTGTACTGAGCAAATAAAAAAGTTCATCAGAAGTGGTTTGTTTTGACTGCAGGTTGATTTCAGGCATCATCTGTGTAAATGTTGAAGTACTCTTTAATTTTTAGCTCAAAAGCAATTGGCTCATTATTCTTGAGATAATTTCAGGTTGTTGTTTTTTTTTTACTTGTTTGTTTTCTCTGTGTAACTAAAAGGCTGGTGTGCTGTTCAGTTTATTTACTTTTTCAATTTAGATGCTACATTTTACTTGACATTATTTTTTAAATATAGACTAGTTCATACTGTTCCACAGTTCTCCCATATTTTGAATCTTCTCCCCTTTCTCCCCCTGTACGACCTTCCTCAGGGAGAAGCTTCTAGATTTCCTAATGTCACTGAAGCAGCCTGATGGCTCCTTTGTGATGCACATCGGAGGAGAGGTGGACGTCAGGTGAGACCTCCAAATTTAAAGCTAACTCCACCATCTTCTCATTATATATACATTATTTTATTTTATTTTTTTATAATTTTGCACCACATATCCTTACATGATGGTGGTGATTATGTAGGTCATCGTTTATCTCTTTCAGGTAAAGAAACACATGTTCAGATTAATTTGTTGTAAAAGTGTTTACAGCATGCAGTGAAAGACAACACAACAATGCAATTTAAAAAGCTACAAGAAGTAGCCAAAAATACAAAAATCCACAATAACAGTAGGGATTTAACAGACTACTCGAGTAATCGACAGGTCGATTCCTAGGGCATCTATCGAGTTTTTAAATTTCACGTCGAGTATTTGCAGTTACGTCATTACGTCACGTGATCCGCACCGGGCTACTAGTAGAAGCTACAAAATGGATTCCTCCCAGCAGATGGACTGAGCGGAGCAGGCCCAGTCTTGGCAAACAGGTAGAAATGCATCAGTAGTCTGGAAATATTTCACTAAAGATGAATCTTCTGGTTCAACTACCGTAAGGAAACAGAAAATGAATCAACTTCCTGACTGTTTGGAGCTCGTTGCGAACCGGTGTTATACCATATTCTGTGACCACCGTATATTGTGACCGTAGGAGGCGGTGTTGCATGCACTGTTGCAGGTCACATAATATGGTGCAACACCAACACAGCTTCCTCTGACCTTGTTTCACAAACTAAAAGCAAAACATATTAATCTCTAAACCTATAAAAAAACCTATAAACATATTAATCTATAAAACTAAACCTAATGCGCACCACAGCTGGAGGTGGTGCGGGGTGGTCACCCGCCCCACTGTTTTTTTTTTTTTTTGTTTGTTTTTTTTTTCATCTTGAGATCCTATGATGTCATCAACTACTCGAGTTCTACTAGAGTTTTATTATGTTAATGTCGAGTTTAAAAATTATGTAGTCGTTCAACCCCTAAATAACAGCAACAATGGACCCTATGCTTCCTATTGGTTTCCAAGTTTTTTGGTGTTTTTTATTTGTAGGCTATAACTAAAATATGGTAAATGGTAATTGGACTGTACTTATATAGCACCTTTCTATTTTATCAAGCTACTCAAAGCGCTTTACAGTCTGTGTCCTCATTTACCCATTCATACAGCACTCTACTAGATCTATACAAAGAATAATCAGTGTTTTATCACATTCATACACTGATGGGACACACATCAGGCAATGAGGGGTTCAGTGTCTTGCCCAGCAACACTTCGGCATGTGACAGCTGGTGGAATCGAACCGGCAACTCTCCCATTGGAGAACGACTGCTCTAACCACTCCGCCACAGCCGCTCCATGAAATATGAAAATGCAAATTTGTTGAATTAGGCCTGTCACAATAAATTTTGCTGAGCGATTATTGTCTCAGAAATTATTGAGATAAACAATACTATTGTTTGAAATTTGACAATAATTTATAATTTAATTTATAATTATTTATATTATAATTATTGTCAAATTTGAGAAGAAACATTGATTTGTTTTGAGTGTAGTACCTTTTTTCAACCACTGGATGGCAGTATAAGACTGTTTGAACCGAAGGATGGCTACTGAGGGAGCGCAGCATGTCTCTAAGAAAAATGGGAGGGAGGCCCCTTGACGTGACATGGGCTGTCTCTCGTTCCTGTTTTTCGGTTCTCAAAATGGTGGACGCTCTGTGTGGTTTGAGCTCTTTAGCATAACATTTTTCACACAAAGCTTTTAAATAAAAAAAATCAGTAAACAAGTTCTCAGCTTCTTTTTGCTGAGAAAAATAACTTTTTACACAAAGGCACGGGTTTCAACCGTGAATTTTGGAGCTTCGATAAGACGGAGGTTTTTCCCTGAGGTCGGCCTGTTAGCTTAGCTCCTAGCTTAGCTTCTCAGCTTAGCTGTTTTTAACGATCCAAGCACGAGATTTTGGACGGTTAAAATGTATTTTAAAGAGAAAGGGAGGGGTCAGTGAAGAGCACCGGAGTTGAACCTTTTGTCATCCAGTGTCTTCAGTAGAAAGAGACACGAAGAAACGAAAAAGCCGATAAATGAAAATGAGGTCTATAATTCTCATTTATCATGCGATTAATTGATTTATTGCGACAGGCCTATGTTGAATATTATTTAGTTTTATTTGCTGTCTGCTTTGTATTAATAGACAAAATTTGAGTTATATTTTTCAGACAAGACTCTTGTGAAATGTGTTAGAGTAGGACTACTCAATTGGCGGCTCTGGGGCCAAATCAGGCCCACGACTGGGTTCGGTTCGGCCCACCAATGGGTTCATTTTTAAATAAAACTAGATTTTAAACCATAAAACAAACTTAATTAATGGCAATAACTGCTGGATGTCCAGCCGCTGAGCTCTTGGCTCTCAGTAACTGTGACCCCCTGAACAATTTAGTTGAATAGCTCTGTGTGAGAGTTTTGTCTTTTAATAAACATATGAGGAACAATTTGAAATAAAAAAAATGCCTCAGATCCTTGTTCTTGTCTTTTGCAATGACTTGTTAAAAGAGTGATGAAACAAAAACTGCGTGTAGAGCCGCCCTGACGTTCTCGCCCTCAAATGTTGCTACATCCTAAACATTTCACTTGTAATGCTGCGTATGTACATTTCTGAACCACTGTCCATGCAACTCTAAAATCCACCGTAGTGTAAGATGTTCTGCTAAATTTGTTGTGCCTTTGCCACACGTTCCTGTTTCAACCGGCGGGCGGAGGAACAGTTCGTCAGTTGTGGTTTTTCAAGTGAATAAGCAGAAGGAACGTTGTTTTTTTTTTTTTATCCTGCTAGATGCGTGCTAAAGCAGAAACAAAAGTGCCCACATGACATTCCATTCTTTTTAGTGTTTTTTTTACCACAGTATGACATTATTTTACATCTCTAAAGAGTTCTTTGTTTGTCAAGCATCAACAATAGCTGCAACTAGAGAAACTGCATTTCCTGTGAAAATGCACTGTGAAGGCTTATTGCTGAATAGGTTGCTGATAAACAGCTGAAATTGGCTAAAAACATGCTGAAATGGAGCTGAAATGGAAGAACAAGCCTGTTAGCAGAACTTAAAGAACACATTATTGCATAATGTGGTTTAAATAAGCAAAAATAAGCACAAAATTTAGAGCTGAAATCAGCAAAAATAGCTAAAAAAGTAGCTGAAAATGCAGGAAGAAGCTTAGATTACCAGAAAAAAGTGGAGACAGCACAACTGTGCCCAATTGGGCTGAAAGAAGCAGAAATCTGCACCAAAAAGTGGAAATTATCTGAAAAAAAACAGAAGTATGTTAAAAAAAAAAAAAAAAAAAAAAAAGTAGCTAAAAATAGCAGAAAGAAGCTTAAATTAGCATTAAGAAGCTTAGAGTAAAAGTTTGCCCAATTAGGCTGAAAGAAGCGGAAATGAGCACAAAAAGTGGAAATTTTCTGAAAAAAGATGAAAGTAGCAACAACAACAAAAAAAACAGCTGAAGAGTAGCTAAAAAAGCAGAAAGAAGATTAAATTTAAAAGAAGGAAGTGAAGAGAGGACATTTTGGTTAAATTAGGCTGAAAAAAGTTTAAATGAGTGCCAAAAATGTGTAATTAGCTGAAAATGCTAACATTAGCATAAAAACAGCTAAATAGTAACTGAAATAGCAGAAAAAGTTGAAACATGCAGAAATAAGCTGAAAGGAGCATGAGCTGAAATTAGCAGAAAGAAGTTAGAAGAAGCACAAAAATGTTGTTGTTGGTAGAAAGAATATGTAAGGAGCACAAAACAGCTGGAAAAAACAGCTGAAAGTAGCTGAAAAAAGTTTTTCATGAGGAAGCTGAAAGAAGCTGAACCAGAACAAAATGTGAAAGGAGCAGTTAAAGGTTGTAAACGGAGCTAAAGATTTGAAGTTTGTAAAATTAGCTCTATTTATTTTCCATGAGAGAAAAAATGGCAGAAAAGGCTAAATATTTCAAAAAGCTAAAGTTGCACCCATACCAAAAGTCATAGCACCCTTCTCCTGAACGAGCTGAACATTTTGATGTATGATTTATTGAAATAACACAAAAAACGTGGAACGAGAAAGATTCAAGGATTCAAGGTTTTTGCTTTTTTTTGTCATTCGCATCTTATATGGTACATATGGTGGAACAAAATTATGTACACAGGGTCCCAATTACATCCAACAATAAAATATAAAAGAAAAACAGTAATGAGCTCTAAGATATGAACTAAGAAAAACATCAACTAAATATACTTTAAGCACTAGTAGCATAAAAACATTACATCAAACAGCAGCACAAACATGAGTCTGTGTGAGCAGATGAGCACGCATGAACACAGCAACATGAAACAGATCGGCAGCAACATGAAACAGATCAGCAGCAACATGATGTGATTCTTCACAGTGATTATTCTGGTTAGAGATTCATGAGTCTAACAGCCTCAGGGTAGAAGCTGTTCCTCAGTCTAGTGGTTCTACACTTAATGCTCCTCAACCTCCTTCCTGAGGGGAGTGGGGCAAAAAGTGTGTGTGCTGGGTGAGTGGGGTCCTTCATGATGCAGTTGGCCCTCTTCCTGCATCTAGAGGTGTAGATGTCTGTGGTGGTGGGGAGAAAGATGCAGACAACGTACAGAAGAAAAATGGATCACAATAGAGTGAATGCTTCACAAGCGTTCACACAACTAGAATTGTTCGACAAACAAAAAAGGCAGCTATTTATTACTGAAAACCAATTCTCGAAGGTTCACAGTGTGTTTAAAAAGGATAAATGTAACCCAAGATGAGTTTAAAGTTAAACAAAAAGATTTTCTGTGTTTGGTCTGTTAGTTCAGGAATGGAAGAAATAGAGCATACTTCCTGTTATTCACGTCTGCTGTGGATCTGTTTTTCTTGTGTGCTGCAGGAGTGCTTATTGTGCTGCTTCAGTAGCATCGCTCACAAACATCATCACACCCAAACTGTTCGAGGACACGACCAACTGGATCCTCAGGTACAGCCGAAAACACCAGCCTGTCAGCGTGTAGTTCAAGCCCTGCTCTGTTCCTGTTCCTCTGTAATCTAATGTGTTTTTGACGTCTTCGGTGGTCGCAGCTGTCAGAACTGGGAGGGTGGTATGAGTGGAGTTCCAGGTTTGGAGGCACACGGGGGTTACACTTTTTGTGGCACGGCCGCCCTCGTCATCCTGGGTAAAGAACACATGCTGGATCTCAAAGCCTTACTGGTGAGTGAACCTCCTGTTTTCTATAACGTAAAGTACCATATTTTACTGCATATAAGTCGCGGGTTTTTGCATCATTTACATGCCCTGCAACTTATAGGCCGAAGCGACGTATTTATGGATTTTCCCCATATTTATAAACCAAGTTTTGCCGGAGATATGACCGTTTTCATTAATTCTGACTGAAAATATTGAACATTACCATTTTCAGCCACTAGATGGCACTCGAGTAGTATGGCATGCTGTTGTGTCATGGTTGTGTCATGCTTTTGTCCAGCTGGCGCAACCATCAAATCAGCTGCGTTTTTCTGCGTCGCCACGGCGAAATGCAGCTGATTTGACCAATAAAGTGCATTTATAAAGTAAAAGTTAGACTGAGACACACCTTTGCTATAATTTTGAGCAAACAAATAATTGTTTTAAAGTGTTAATCTTGTTAAATTCTTGTTAAAATCCTCCTGTGCACTCTCCTGCAGCCGCCATTTGGCAGCCATTCAATGCCCGTATTTCCAGGTTGTCAGCAGTGACGTGTAAGAAACATGACGTGTCAGCGGTGACACGTAATAGATGCAACTTATACGGCGAAGCGACTTATTTATGGATTTTTCCACTTCATTAGACATATTTGGACTGATGCGACTTATAGGGCGGTGCGACGTGTACGATGAAAAATACGGTGCTACTGGACCCAAGTCATGGTTTTCAGAGAGGTGCGCTCACAATCATTTGGACCTGCATATTATCCCATGTCTTGTACACAGAAGCTAAAACACAGCAGCTGTGATAATTTAGGGATGGGCGTTTTAACGAGAAACACTGAAATTGTGCAGCTGCTAATCCTGCTAGCAGGGGTTAGCAGGCTAGCCATTATAGTTTCCTTTCGCCGGTCCAATTAAATAATACATGTGATGATTCGCGTATCCTCACTGTAAAGCGACGCTCACCCATAACCATACTTTCCACTTTTATCCTTTCCATCCAACATTTCTAGATCCAGTAGGAGTCAAACATTCTGGTGTTCTGTAACTGGTTCTGTTGTAGTCTGCAAGCGTGCCGACCTTTTTAGCTGTGGTTTGAGCTACGACTGTAGCACTTTCTGTTGTTTGCACTGAAAGCCTCGTCTGTTCCTGCTTCTCGTGTAGGACGGGATAAGAACAATAGCAGCAAAGCTTTTATTATTAGTTGAGCTTTAGATTCATGTTAAGGGACTCTGCAGGAGAACAGATGCTTGCTGACGCTAAGCTTATCTAAAAAAGAAAGACGGATCAGTCTGTCAACAGTAGGCTTGTTTTTACGTGTCATGGGACAGTTCTTGGATTGTCACCGTGTTGAAGTGTAAGGCTTCTACCACAGTCCCGTCTTTCTCTTGCACTTATTCAAATTATCTGCAGTGAAAATTGAATTTGCATGTAATGAGCTGACTGGTAAAAATGTCCCCCACTCTTTAAAGAAGAAGCGGTGTAGGAGAGCGCTGAGCTTTTTTATTTCACTGTAAAATTACTGTTATTTTCCAGTTTTGTGATGTTAATCAAAAATAGAAATAAACATACAAATCTGAAAATATTATTCAGAATGTTCTATTTTTTAATGATTATGAACAGGAATAATGTAATTCCAACATTTGCATTAAAAAGTAGACTGTACAAAACAACTTGCCTGAGTATTCAGAGAGATAAATCCCCTAATCTTACCTTGTCATGAACTTTATATCTAAACCTGGAAATGTGTCTACAAATCCAGCACGACCATGAATTTATCAAAGTCTTGTATTCTCAGTTGTGTGTTCATTTGTAAATGGTAAAAATGGTAAACAGGTGGTGCTTGTAAAGCATCTTTTTAATCGAGCCAGGCTCCTCAAAGCGCTTCACGACACAATCCGTGCCCTATTTCACCCATTCACACACATTCATACAGCACTCTACTATACCGCTCCGAGCAAACCTGAGAGGATTATTCAACAGAGAATACTCCGTGTGCTTTAGGTCACCTTTATGGGGCACGTCGGTGGCAGTGAGGGCTTCAGTGTCACTGGACCCGTCAAGGCATGTGTCCAGTGATGCTGAATACTGCCAGGAATCGAACCTCCAACTCTTTTTTAAGAGGACAAATTCTCAGCAACTCTAGAAATCAGGGAAAACCTGGAAAACGACTTTCACATTTTCCAGACGGGCTCAAAAATCAGGGAGAGCTCAGGGAATCTGAGCACTGATCTGCTGAACAACAGATGACCTGAGGTTTTAACATGTACGTGTGTTAATGTTGCTATTCTATTATCATTGACCTTGTGTGTCCATGGATTTTTATTTTCTGATTTTATACAATATAATTAATAGGGATGCACAATATTATCGGTATCGGTCGATACTGGCAAAGAAGTTAGATATCGGACATCAGCCATTCCATCAAAATAACTCACCGATATAAAAGGCGCTGTTTGTGTGTGTGTGTGAGTGTGTGTGTGTGTGTGTATATGTATTGCCAGCACAATGCTGTTGTGAAAATCTACAAATTTGCTCTGTTCGAGTGTTGTCATTGTGTTAGAGTAAATGTCATGAATAAATTTGACATTAAACATAATCCAAGTTGAAGTGTTGCATCATTTTCATCTCCCTTTTTGGCATCTGTATTTGGTAGCAGGCCAAATTGACAAAGACCTGCAGAATAATGTAGTATTTTAATTCCACAGCAGAGAAAGCTATGTAGTCTCTGTAAGTAGGTCTAGGGGAAAACAATATCTGTCTTGGTATCGGATATCGGCCAAAAATCCAATATTGTGCATCCCTAAATTAATTATTAGGAATGATTATCATAATGATGTACTATAAGCAGCCTTCAGGCCCAGGCCTTCCTTGCAGAAGCGGTGATCTTCATGGGATTTGCCTGTTAAATAAAGATGAATAAATACCATAAATAAAATAGGCTACAGTATATTTACCGTCATCTCTTGGTGTGACTCTGTCCACCAACTGTTCTGAGCATTTTGTGTGACTGAAATATCTCCTGGAATTTCAGGATTTACTCGGGGAAATGTCTGGGAAAACTCAGGGAATTTAGTTTTAATGAAATGCAGGGAACCCTGAACTGCTCAAACCTCAGCGGCCTTTTGATTGTTTTGTTAAAGCTCTGACCTAAAAGTGTTACCAACAGCAATAACTTTAATGATTATGTTGTTTATCAGGTTTTGTAGTGTTTGCATGAAAAAGGTTTTTTTTTTTTTTTTTTGTCTTTGAGTGAACGTTTTTAAAAATTGTTGCAAATGATGGTAACTCAGTTCTTCAATGAGCACATTCTTAGAAGTTGGGCAAATTAGAGCTTTAAAGGTTTGCTTTCAAGTGTGATGAAAACCTAAAAGGGACTTTTTTTTTCTAACTGCTGTTTGTGAATACCTTGTAGTTTGTAACGGCCTCCTGTTTCATCTGAATACAGGAAGTAAAACCAGTGCTGTAAGGTGGGTTATGTTTTTATAACGAGGAAGACGGGAAAATCCCCTTAATGCAGTTTTGTTTAGTGAATAATCTCTTTTTATATTTTCTGATCTTATGCTGGACAAAATGATTACAATAGATGTAAGCAGTTTAAATATCTTTTTAGTTTTGTTTTTAACGGCATAAGAAAATAACAGTTTACTTGTAAATAATTCATGAGTTTGAGGATATTTGCTTGGTGCAAACAATTTTCTGCAGCCTTTTTTTAAACCTATGAATCTTGAATAACTGTTATTAAAGGTTTAAAAAAGCACATAATGCTAACTGCACCTTTCATTCAACCTTTATTAATACAGGTTAGCATGAAGTTAATAATGACCAGTTGACCAGTGAATACAGAGTGCAGTCATGGGTACGGTAGTTACAGCCAGTTATGAATCTTGGCGCACCATGGTAGACAGCGTCCAACATCTGCAGGGTGCTTGTAGGAGCGTTCATATAAATAATGTCACCGTAGTCAATGGCGGGAAGGAAAGTAGCAGTTACAAGGCGTTTCCTAGCATTCAGAGTTAGACAGGATCTATTTCTGAAAAAGAAACCCAGTTTTAATTGAAACATTTTATCAAGTTTTCGACCTGAGGTTCAAAAGAGAGATGTGCATCGACCACGATTTCCAAGTAAGAATCGACAAACTCAGTAGGAACACCATTTGTAGATAAGAGAAAGAGGACAGCAAATACATACTTCCTGTTTGAAAACGACATCCCTTTGGTTTTATCAGCATTTAGCATCAGTTTGTGACGGAACAAATCTGATTGGATGATGTCAAATGCAGACTGGAAAAACTGGAAAACCTTAGCAACTGATTAAGCTCGACAATAAACAACTGTATAGTCAGCGTAGAAATGTAAGGATGCATCAGGAATGATCTGACCTACATTATCTAGATTGTAAAGAGGGTGGTCCTAAGACTGAGCCTTGTGGTACACCATTGTTGACGGTTGCATAACTGGAAGAAGTACCATTATGTTGAACACATTGCCTCCGATCTGAGAGGTAATTAGAAAACCAACCGATAGTGTGATCTGAGAAACAATGTCTGAGAGCTTATGGCATAAGATGTCGGGGTCTACAGTCTCTCACCTCCACCTTGGTGTTGCCTCCATTCTTTTTCCATCTTCAGTGGCTGAAACGAGCTCTTTCATTAATGAGCTAAACACCCCTCTCTTCTCTTCCTCTAGCTGAGGAAACTCCAGCTGCTATTAAACCCAGCATCCTATAATTATTCTATCCAAGTCGAGCGGACTGAATGTGTGTCATTTAGCCGTTTCCGTGGAAACCATTGTAAATTCCTTCCCGTTTTAAAGGTGTAAAGAGACATTGCTTCTGGATTGCTCTGACTCCACTTCCTTTCTTGTGTAACCATCCTCCTGTCGCTGCTGATGCGTCGATGACTTGTAATTGCACTCGGTTATAGTAGAAGTTCACATTTAGCTTCTGTATTTCTTTAAACCTGCTGTATTTGTTTTTAATTATTGCTTCTCCTCAGAGGTGGGTGGTCAGCAGACAGATGCGATATGAAGGAGGCTTCCAAGGCCGATGTAATAAACTGGTGGACGGCTGCTATTCTTTCTGGCAAGCTGGACTCCTACCTCTACTCCACAGAGCCTTATTCAATGATGGTACGTTTTCATTTGAACAAAAACAGCGTAACGCCACAACATAATATAATCTCAGCACGCTGTCTGGCATTATTTCTCTCCGTCGTCACTGCTGGTTCAACTTACTGGTTAAAGAGAGAGTTTCTTTATAACCTAATGGAGTATCTCTAAACTGTTCAGGAGTTATATGTTTGGTTTTAACGTTGGGATTTGAACTCTTGAACTCCGAAATGAGGATTAAAAAAAAAAAAAAAAAAATACGCAGCCGTCCCCAGGATGTTTTCTAAAATTGGTAAAACTGCTTTTTTATGGTCTGGAGTAACTTTCAGAACACCATGAGCTTTCTGACACTCCTTTTCAAACTTTTAAGACTTAATGACTAAAATAAACTTTTTTTTTTCCTTTTACTTTTAACCAGTAGTGGAATATATTGGTCTTTTCTAGTATAGTTTAATTCCTGATCTGTATTTGTTTTAACCCATGCTTCATTTTATTCCATTTATAATTGTATATAATGTACTTTTACATGATTTTTTATGGTTGTTGATTTATATTCATGCTGCCATCTTGACCAGGACTCCCTGTTGGAAGAGATGATTTATCTCAGTGGGACCTTCCTGGTAAAATAGAATAGATGAAATAAAATATGAGGTCGTGTTATTCCACAGCTCATCTCATTTTTATTCACATTAAAGTATTTTGTAACGGTGAGGATACTTGTAAACGTGGCACTCACATTATTTAGCTCTTGACAAGAGTTCTGGTGCTGTAAAGAGGAGGTGACCATTGATACTTTCTGATGCTGGAGCCAGAACTTACACTGGTGGAAATAAAGCAAGTTTAGTACCAGAACCCATTTGGTGGAAAACTAACGGAGCTTTGGAGTATATTCCTAATTTAGTGATCACCTGAATTAGTTTCTCCTGTAAATCTTAGCTTTAAAAAAATGCATAGTTTTCTAATAAATCCCGTATTTTAATATGTACAGATGTGGATAAATTTGTTGGAGTCAGTCCCCAGTCTTTTTTTTTTTATTTTTTATTTAAATACTGTAAATTGATGACTGTGACCAAAAAGGTCCAGTTTTGCCTCCTCCTTCCCAGAAAACCCTCAGAAGTTCTAAGGCTCGTCAACGTTCATTTTGATAAATTCTTTTTTTGGCTTTTTGTTTTTATTTTTAAAACTTAAAAACCGTCGTTATGATTCAAAATTCGCTGAACGACACCGTCAGAAAGTGACGTACCTTGTCCTTGGAGTTCAGCTTGGATGGGTTTCTTGGCTCTTTTCCTCCCATCCTCACTATCTGCCTTGATCAACATGGGGTTGCAGTTCCCCTTGCGGCCATGTTCTGGGAGGTTGGCTACAGTCCCATGAACCTCGTAGTTTTTTAGTAATAGCTGAGGTCAGAGGAACTTGTAGCTGCTTGGAGACGGTCCTGTAGCCTCGAGCTTTAACCTCCGACAGCTCTGGCCTTTGTTTTCCTTCTCCACGTTCAGTGTGGTCACACAACAACACTAAACGTTTAGTTGGAAACATGAATACAACAAAACGATTTACACCGACAGATCTGTCCGTACTGTATTAGCATATCTCTGTTAAACAATACCTCTTTTATTCCATGAGATTCTTTCGATGAGCTGTAGGAGCACCAACAAATTTATCAACGTTTGTAAGCGAATTAGTGTTTTTGTGGTGGAGTTTCCACAGTTTTCTGTTTTGCATCTGATCCGTTCGTGTGCAGGAGAGTCGGAGCTGAGTCGGCAGTGGTGGATGTTCGATCAGCAGGCCTTGCAGGAGTACATCCTCCTGTGCTGTCAGAATCCAACAGGGGGCCTTCTGGATAAGCCTGGCAAGTCAGTATGGCACCATCTGGTCACGGACCGACACAAAGCCGCTGCAGTACCACACGTACACACTTGACACCGTCAGACGGGATCAGAGGGGGGTTTGTTTGAATGTTGCCTGTTTTCTTTCCAGATCCAGAGACTTTTACCACACGTGTTACTGCCTGAGCGGGCTCTCCATAGCACAGCACTTTGGAAACACGGAGCACTACCATGAGATCATCGTCGGCAAGGAGGAGAACCGACTGGTGAGAGGGCAGCATCTTCAGGGGTGGAGGGAGGGGAGTCGCACAAAAACAAATCTGTTGGATACTGGCA
This sequence comes from Nematolebias whitei, assembly GCF_014905685.2. Classification (NCBI taxonomy): domain Eukaryota; kingdom Metazoa; phylum Chordata; class Actinopteri; order Cyprinodontiformes; family Rivulidae; genus Nematolebias; species Nematolebias whitei. The sequence continues at coordinate 41,415,010 of NC_056509.1, forward strand.
GCTGACAGTTATTCAAATCGTTTAATGAGAATATTGTAGAGAAAGCCGAGTTTGTCCTTTATTTAGTTTTCCATTTATTCCAATATATCTCATTGTTGCCATTTAAACAACTTTAGCTCAAAGATTTTAAACGAGGACTCAATTTTTGTTTAGTTTGACAAGTTACTCGTTTTATCACAATCTGCTACATGATTCATAAAACTGATGAGCAGAATGGAATTGATTTTATAAATTTAGCTTTTATGAAACTACAAGATCTAATTACAGTAGACTTATTGACTCTGAACCAAAGACTCAAATGCAGCTGTTTTTTTGTTTTTTTTTTTGTCAAAATGTGATATTTATACCAGAAAAATACAAACTAAATAAAAGAAAAGAGTCTGAGAGGGAGAGCAAACACTAATGGAGCATAAAGAGGAGCAGAACACCCAAATATAAAAGCTAAATTATCTAAAAGGTATAAAATTAGCTGAAAGGTCACAAAGTTGCACGTGACAAAAATATGAGAAAAAATTAAACGTAAACTCCCACTAAGAATAAAATGACAAAAACTAGAAAAATATTTTCAGTCAAAATTACAGTGAATGGCTTTCAGAGTTGAGTTGATTTCTTAAAAGCTAAAAAAAAAAACAGACCTGCTTAAAATAGCTAAATATCAGCTAAATGATTAGCAAGATGTTAGCTAAAAACTAAACGTAGCAAAATGCCAGGTAAATGTAGTAAAAGGCAAGCTAACTAAAGCTAGCTAAAAGTAGCACAAAACAAATATAAAACACGTCGGCTGAAGCAAATGTCAAAGTTAATGATCTTGAAGGAATTATTGAAATGTATTTCTGAGTGTGTGGGGGGGGGGGGGATAAAGTTCAGAACCGTAAAAAGTATAAAAGTTGCAAAACAAAAGTCATAGAACCAATCTTGTGAATGAGCTAAACGTTTTGATTTAGTGGCTTGAAAACACAAAGTACGCAAAAAGACTGCAAAAAAAAAAAAAACTGAGCGAGAAAATTCACACAAATTTAAAGAGAACGACCGACGAGACGTGAAACGAGTCAGAAAGCAGCCGACGTGTGTAAAGTTGTACAAAGAGAAACCAAATAGTGCAACTGAGGTACAGTAGATGATAAAAATGAACTCCTACTGGTGTAAAAGAGAATCAATAAAACCTTTAAAAATATGTTAAATTACCACAAACAGAGTGCCTCTGCCCTGAAACAACAAGCACATGGTTACCGTATTTTTCGGATTATAAGGCTCACTGTTTTGAGAAAATTAAATAATTTTAAGTGTGCCTTATAGTCTGAAAAATATGGTACAGAATGACCACATCTGTGCAGGACTGTCAGTCCAGGTGTTCTGGTTCTGCACCCAGGAGGTTCGATGCTTCAGACAACTCAACTCTGGGCTTTGCTTGTATGAAAACAGCTTCTGTAGGATTATTACGACATATTTTAATCCCAAAGCTCGTTGACCACACAGGCTGAAAAAGACATCAGCGATAAATCAGCTCCTCTGTGGTTTATTTTAATTCAAGCATGATCGAATCGGTCTGGGTTGATTGAGTCTGCATTGTTGTTCGCAGGTGAGCAAAGTTTTCTGATAAAATTAAACATGTTTTTTGCGTATATTTTTGAAAAAGCCATATTTTTTGCTAATCGGCAGTTATCAGGTTTAGTTGAGGCGATTGAAAAAAGCGAAGCAGCAACGGACTTGACGTTGGGTGGAGAAGTCGAAGGAAGCGATGGATGGTTTGTGGTGCAGGTGAAGGAGCAAGTGGCGTCGCCGCTTGTTTTGATTTTCCAGTTTCCTGTTGTGTGACTGAAACTTCCTGCTGCCTCCATTCATGTCAGCTGTTAGATTAAAACAGCAGATGGAGGATCCCAAAGGTGGAGCTTTAAAACAGACGTTTTGGTAAACACATGTCCATATTATGTAACGTTAAAGTAAAACTGTAGTGAAACTACAGGCAGCTGCTGTTCAGCTCAAAGGACTGATTGTCATCATGTTGTTTTTAGGCTCCAACTCACCCGGTTTACAACATTTGTCCGGAGAAGGTGGCTCAGGCCCTGCAGCACTTCCTGCGGTTGCCCGTTCCTGACCTCACCCAACAGCCGGGAACCTCAGCTGACGCCAAACCATCAGAACCGGCCGCTGCCTCTGGACCCGCTGAGCCTCAGTCCTAGTTCCACCTCAGCAGGGCCGTTGCTCAGAGTGTGAACCTGTTAACTCTGAGGACCGGACTCCAGTCAAGTCGGACCTGATGTGGACTATTAAAGGCGGGATGGACCCTCAGGCTGCAGTTTTACCTAAGTAGAAGTGAACAGTTTTGTCTGGACAGCTTTAAGTTCTTGCTTGTGTTGCTTACTGTTCTGATCTTCTAAAATGAAAGTGTTACTTTGTACGGTTTCAATATGAGTTAATAAAACTTTGTACCACAGTTCCCATAACGGTACCAACACGTGTTTGAGCACTAAAGCCTGAGCGTTGAAACATTCGACACACAATTTTAGTAAATCAGTCCTTAAAGCTCAATAAAAGGATTTCAGAATCAAAAGTTAAGTTTCTGAATCTGACGGAACAGAAACTTAATTTGTGGTCAATTAATTTGGAGTTGCAACTTTTTTTGTATGATTTTTATTATAGTAATTATCTTTGGCAGAATAAACTCCACAAATGCATAACCCATTAAAAAGATGCAACGTTCTGAATTTTAAGCCAAAGCAATATTTTTAAAAAAACATATTAATCTGTTTTAACAGCAACACTTAAAATTATGGCACTAAACTGAAAAGTTGGAGTTTAGCAGAAATATATATTTTTTTTATTTTCCATTTAGGAATCGACTTTAAATTGACATTTTATGATTTTGGTTTATACAGGTAATTAGGAATGACGCGTACCGTAGGCACGTTCAAGCATTGCTTCCATTACTTCCAGTAAATTCTTCACCTGCCACCTATGCTGCTAAGTTCGGAGCGTTCTGTGACTAAAAGATCTGGAATTTCAGTTTTTCCTCTGCGGAAAAAAACTGAATTTTTTTCGTTGAAATGCTGGGAACCCTGCTGCAAGTGAGGATTCAAACTACCCCACCTGTTCCACGTCACACCCGTTTACAAGGTTAAAGTTTTCCTCTTGGCATTAGCATGCAGCTAAAGGCAAGCAGCAACATTAGCACACGGCTAAAATTAAGCCGCTGGTTGATGCTGGAACATTTAACAGAAGCTGAATTTGTTTCTTGGGTTTGTTGCAAACAAAAGGCTACGTTTCCTATTCTTTTTATCATTAACAGCTTGAAACCCACAAATGTTCCTCGACGCTCTTCACGTTTACCTGCAGCTGCCCAGGATGGATATTTCTCTGTGGGTCTTTAGATGTTCAGGTCAGGGCTTTTAGGACGCTTTGTGTTTTGGGGTCATTCAACTTTTTTGGTCTCTGAATTCATCTTGTCCACATTTGACTTTTTAACTCGGCTGTTCCCCCTCATATATTAAAACCATAATTCTGCCACAAATTAAACTGTTACCTTCATTTTATTAGTTAATAGATGTTTTCGAACATAATACATCTCAGCATGCATCAGGACTTATATCTTAAGAGTAATCCGTATGAAAATAATGCTAAGATGTGATACTTTAAATACCATTAGATTTTTTTCCACTAAGCACATAATTGTGCTTCAATTTAATTCAGACTTTTTTCCCCATGAATCAGTTATTAGTGCATGGAGGATTTTTAACATTACTTCCTTGGATGACATCTACCAATTAGTGTTTTGTATAATCTGCAATAACCATTAGAGTAAAATATCTTCCATCCAACATCTTCCGCTTGTTCTGAAGTCAGGGTAGTGACTGAAAGAACGAGATCACAGATACAGGTGGGTGAAATGAGTTTCCTCTACAGGGTAGCTGGACTCTCCCTTAGAAATAGGGTGAGAAGTTCAATTATCCGGAGAACCGCTGCTCATCCTGTTGAGGTGGTTCAGGTATCTGGTAAGGATGCTTCCTGGGCACCTCCCTAGGGAGGTGCTTCGGGCATGTCTGACTGGGAAGAGACCCTGTGGAGGTCCCAGGACACGCTGGAGAGACTTATGGCTCGGTTGGCCTGGGAGCACCTTTGAGTCCTCCCAGAAGAGGTGGCTGTGGAAAGAGATGTCTGGGCCCTGCTCCCTCCCTGCTCAAGCTGCTGCCCTGACCTGACATCATGGCCATAGGTGAGGGTAGGAACGTAGACCAACCAGTAAACAGAGAGCTTTGCTTTACAGCTCAGCTCCTTCACCACAACGAACCAGCAGTCTGCAATACTGCACCAATCTGTCAATCTCACGCTCCATTCTTCCCTCACTCGTGAACAAAACCCCGAGATACTTGAACTCCTCCACTTGAGGCAGAACCTCACCTTCGACCTGGAGAGGGCAAGCCACCCTTTTCCAACTGAGGACCATGGCCTCAGGAGGTCCTGATTCTCTCTCAGCCACTTCACACTCAGTTGTGAACCCCTCCAGTGAGAGCTGGAGATCTCGGCACGATAACGCCAACAGGACCACATCATCTGCAAATAGCTGAGATGGAATCCTGAAGCCACCAAACCGGTCTCCTTCTGCCCACTGGCCGTACTGAGAAATTCTCTCCATAAAAGTAATGAACAGCATCAGTGACAACGGACAGCCCTGGCAGAGTCCCACGTGCAACCTTAAGGGGTCTGACTTACTGCCAGTAATGCAAACCAAACTCTCACACTGCTTGTATAGGGACTGAACAGTCGTAGCAACGGGCCCCCAATCCCGTACTCGCAGAGCACCCCCTGAGGAATGCAGTCAAAACACCTTCTCCAAGTCCACAAAACACATGTAGACTGGATGGGCAAACTCCCATGACCCCTCAAGGATCCTAGTGAGGGTAAAGAGTAGGTCCACAGTTCCACGGCCAGGAAATAATTGTTCCTCCTGGATCTGAGGTTCAACCAACACTCAAACTCTCTTCTTCAGTACTCCTGAATAGACCTGACCAGGGAGGCTAAGGAGAGTGATGCCCCTGTAATTGGAGCACAACCTCTGGTCACTCTTTTTGAAGAGGGGAACCACCACCCCAGTCTGCCAATCCAGTGGCACTGTCCCCGATGTCCACGCAATGTTGCAAAGGCGTGTCAACCAAGACAGCCCCACACCACCTAGAGCCTTAAGGAAATCAGGGTGAATCTCATCCACCCACGGAGCCCTGCCGCCGCAGGGCTTTATAACTACCTCAGCATCCTCAGCCACGGTTATAGACAAGCCAGCCCCACAGTCCCCTGACTCAGCTTGCTCCATGGAAGACGTGCCATCGTGATTGAGAAGGTCCGAGAAGTATTCCTTCCACCTCTCGACAACATCACTGGTTGAGGTCAACAGCACCCGACCTTCACTGAACAGTCTTAGAAAAGCGCAGCTTTCCCCTTCTCAGTCACCTGATGGTTTACCAGAATCTCTTCAGAGCCGACCGAAAGTCTCTATCCAAGGCCTCACCGAACTCCTCCCAGCTTCGAGCTTTTGCCTCAGCAACAGCCAAGGCTGCAAATCATTTAGCCCTTTGGTACTCCTCAGCTGCTTCCGGAGTCCCACCAGCCAACAACGCCTGATAGGAATCCTCCTTCCCGAGTGTCCATCACAGAGTTTGAGAACGGCCACCGCAAGAAGCACCGACAACTTTGTGACCACAGCACAAGGCAGTCACCTCAATTGAGGTACGGACTATGACCCACTCACTCAATGACCCTCACCTCAGCTGGAAAGCGATTAAAGCTTTCCTGGAGATGTGAGCTGAAGAGCTGCCTGATGGGTTCTTCTGCCAGGCATTCCCAGCAAACGCTACATGTTTGGGTCTACGGGGTCTATCCGGCATCTTCCCCCACCATCTAATCCAACTACCAGGTGGGGATCAGCTGACTCAGCTCCTCTCTTAACCGGAGTGTGTAAAGCAAACGGCTGCAAATCAGATGACACAACTACAAAGTCAATCATTGATCTATGACCTAGGACATCCTGGTGCCAAGTGCACTTATGGAGACCCTTATGTTCAAACATGGTGTTCGTGATGGACAACCATGACTAGCACAGAAGTCCAACAACAGAACACTGCTCAAGCTCAGAGAGACCGTTCCTCCCAATCACACCCATCCAGGTCACACCGTCATTACCCACGTGGGCATTGAAGTCCCCCAGTAGAATAAATGAGTCCCCAGCTGGTGCACCTTCCAGCACTCCCGCCAAGAACTCAAAGAAAGCCAGATACTCTGAACTGCCATTTGGCGCGTCAAGAGTCTGTTCCCTAACCCGAAGGCGCAGGGAAGCTACCCTCTCAACTAGAGGCAAAAATTCCATCACACAGGCACCAAGTTGGGGGGCTAAGAGTAGACCCTCACCAGCTTGGTGCCTCTCACCACGGGCAACTCCAGAGTGGAATAAGGTCCAGCCCCTCTCAAATAGATTGGTTCCGGAGCTCATGCTGTGCATCGAGGTGAGCCCAACTATATCTAGTTGATACCTCTTAATCTCATACAAACTCGGCCTCCTTCCTCACCAGAGGTTACATTCCATGTCCCAAGAGCCAGCTTTGGTAAGCAAGGGTCAGAGCCCCAATGCCCCACCTTCAGCCACCACTGCCCGAATCATGCACCTGACTCATTTAGCCTTTCCTGCAGGTGGTGGGCCCTCAGGAAGTAGAATAAAATAATTTACATACTGTAATTCAAATGGCTGTAACTAGATTTGAATCTGGATTTGATTCAAATGGTTTCTTTTTAGGTCTCTGAGACAATTGTTTTGTGAATTGGAACTACATAAACTAAACTGATTAGGACAATCCAAAACATTTCAGTCAGGTCATCTGAACAGTTGCTTTTTTTTTTCTGAAACGTTTCACCTTCCATCCAGAAGTCAAGGAAACACACAACACAAAACTGATTCTTCCCCCAACAGCTTACTCCAAAGTGGAACAAACCAGTTATGTTGGTGCTAAGATGGTGTCTTTGGCACACCCCCTCCTCTGGAGCCAGCCTGGACTGGTGAAGCCTTCCGGATGGAAGGTGAAATGTTTCACATAAAAAAAAAAAAAAAAAAAAAACTGTCCAGATGACCAGACTGAAAATTGTTGGATTGTATACCTGGCTTATTGAGCATGGACTTTTTTGATTAGGACAATATTAACAGAACACATTTGGAACTGGCTCCAGATTTAATTTTCCACTTGTGAAACAAAAAAAAAAGAAATAGCCAAATCAAGACAATTTTAGAACCTGCCAAAAGAACTTGATTTTATTCCTAGCAGAGATGAAAGACGTGAACCTGATTTTCCTAAATGTGTACGTAAAACCAAAAATCGGCAAATCAATCAAATCCAAAATTTTTCTAGATTTTTTTTTTACATTGTCAACATTTTTACAGTTTGGGTCAGTTTAAAAAGTCCAGTAATTCTACTTGCTTGCTGAACCAGAACCACACAAATCTATTAAAGGTGGAGATTTCCTTCATGGCGGTTTTGTGCGTTAACTTCTGCAAGATATTATAAGGTGTTCGTGATCGGAGAATGCATTGTGGATGACTCTCAGCTACTACCACACAAACTTTCAGCTTGATATCTGCAAAACTGGATAAGTTGAAGCAAACGTGTTTGATATGACGGCCATCTTTGGAGTCAACCCCAAAATAAACCTTTGCTTTTTATTTTCAAACCGTAGTTATGTTGTCACTCTTGTGTAAGAGCTCAGTCACCACGAGTAGCCTCTTAAAGGATAAAATAGTTTATTTTATAGTCTCATAGTAAAGGTAGGCCTCAACTTGCAAGACAATTGTTGGCAGTATGTACAACATACTTGTAATTTCCATGGAATGGAATCAGACAAATAAAGACCTACCACACTACTTATATCCTCCTAACTGGAAATAAAATGAAAACAATATATATACACACACGTTTCCTAGAGACGCCAAAAATGCATCTTTTTTTTTCTCATTTGGGGGGGGGGGGGGGGGTTCAGCAACATTGATTTTTACTGTGTAAAGCACAACACATGGACAGGGACTCATTATGCCTGCAAACGTCAGGAGCTACTGTTGGACATTCAAAAAAATAATATAAACCTACATGTGACAAACTGGCATTATTCTCCATGACTCTTGTTAATACTACAAAATGCAAAACATACTTTTATAATCTTGAAAAACATCCAATCAATGCCTTGTATAATATATAAAAATGAGATGCCTAAAGTATTCAGCCTCCTAAAGTCATTCACTACTTCAAGCTAAAGGACAAAATACGATACAAGTTCAGGAATATTCTCCTTCAAAACATCAATTTCAACAAAAGGACTTTTTTCCATTTATATAGAATCTTGTGTTAAATGTGTCGGGCAGATACCATCTGCGATCCAGTGGGCCTGAGGTGGGAGTCACAAACATTTGCTCAATGCATCTTCACATTCGTCAGTGGAAAAACAAAAGTAAACTACTGAGATTTACTTTTTTACATTTTAAAAAGGTACTTTTTTTTTTTCCAGGACAATTTATCTAGGTGTGTGTGTTGGTGTGTAAATTCTAAACAGTTTTTTTTTTTTTACAATAACAAAAATATTTAATAATAAAGCAGTGCTTGGAAGAGTACACCTGGCTCTTCCTCCTGCCCAAACATCGACCTGAGGAGGAGGAGGGGCTTAACTGCGGGTACAAAAGAGCATCAAGTCTTTAAGTAACCAAGCTGCCTCTTTTCGAGTTTTGGATTGTAGTTGTTGCTAAGAGAGAAAACGGGTTGGGGCACAGATGATGAAGAAACAAACTAAAAGAAGAAGAGGGATGGGGGAATCTGGGGAAACCTGAAGCTCTCTAGATAGACCGAAGCGGTCGTCTTCCTCCCTGCTTGCTTCCTCTCCTCCGCTGATGGAGGAGTCGAAACGATTGTGGCGGCGGTGTGAGATTTCATGACACACGAGCCTCCGGTACGAGCCCAGCAGGAGATGGAAAGAAAAGGACGAGGGAGACTATGGGGGGTGCGTTGTGGCACGAGGGGGTGAAGGTCGTTTTGAGAGCTTTGGACGATGAATCCCTCTCGCCCTTCCTTGTGCGACACCGACCCACAGCCAGGTTTGGGCTGATCAGCTCTCTTAACTGGCCTCCATGCGCAGCTTCTTCCTGGTGGGAGGCTCCTCCGTCTCGGACTCGGAGCTGGAGTCGGAGCCGCCGTCAAACGCAGACACAGCGCTGCCTTTGGGGTTGGTGTACAGACTGCTGTCAGACGACGAGTAGCTGGTCTGAAGCTGCGCAGAGCCCTTCACTTTCTCCAGAGCGCGGACTGAACAACGAAAACAACATGAGCTGACAACAATTTAAAGGGATGCATGTATATATCCAAAATTAAAATTAAAATTGTGGAGAAGGGTTAAGGCACTAAGTTTGGCTCTTGATGAAAATAAAGTCACAAAAGTTAGTGGTTGACATGTTACAGTAGTCCTTCGCTACTTCACGGTTCAACTTTTGTGGACTCGCTCTTTCGCGTTTTTTTTTTCAACGTAAGATTCTACACGGCACACGATCGTCAACTTTAATATTAATCACATGATCGTGACAGTAGGGATACAGTAAAATGTTAATGAAAAAAATACTTCGGACATGCGATGCCATTTTGTAGTTTTCTCTCAATAAGCCTACACTGTATCGCCACTCAAAATGACTACATTACCCAGAAGCCCCAATGCTGCCTGTTGCCAGCCGTTGCCTTTTGCTGAAATGGAGGGAAAGTTTTGAGCCGATCTGAAAAAGTTCGGTCCTTATTCATAGTGACTTCGGCGCCCAGTGGATGCAGAGAGCTGCACGTAACGGGAACTGGACCAGAACTGGACCTGCAGACTCATTGGTCAATCTGAGTGCCGCTCACCAACCCACAAGGACTCCCGAGTGAGGAGGCGCCATCCGAAGGTCCGGCTCCCTCCAAAAGCGTTTTGGTGCTCAAGGGCTGCAGACAGCCGACCAGAACCGGACTAGAACCAGCAGGGCAGATCTGCTGGACCGGAATCGAGCCGGACCAGAACTGAGCCGCTGTGTTCTGCAGAGCTGGTGAGTAAAATTTTGCAGTACTGTACAGTACATATACGCATGTTGTTAAAAATTACATAGGTTTAAGAGTTTAGAACATCGTGGGCTTCGTCACTAGTTATCTTGATTAATAAACTTTTGCTTAATTGATTTAAATGTATTAGCTGACTCAACTGTTTTGGTATATTTCAACTCGGAAATCAACGTCAACTTTACTTAAGTGTCAGTTAAAAAAAATACTAAAATAAAAACAGCGTTTCTACTTTGCGGTTTTTCACTTATTTCAGGGGTGTTCCAGAACGTAACCCCCGCGATAATCGAGGGACTACTGTACTTTTTAAAATGTCATGAAGCTGATATTTAAACATTAAAAGACGCAACATATTTACGGAGTTCTACTACGTCACCTAATGTTCATTTCATGCTTGTGAGCATGTCGTATAGAAGCGGACGGGGTGACACTGAATTCACCGAGTTCTTCAGCAGCCGGAGGAGACTGAAGCCCAGCGGCCGTTACCTTGCTGCTCCAGCAGAGCGTTCTGCCTCTTCAGGTCGTCGATGTCCTGCTGGTGCGTGTGATTTTTCCGCCTCATGTACTGGATGTACTCTGTGGCTTTGTCTAGGATCTGAGCTCGAGATGCCTGTTTGGTAGACGGCTGTTATTGACACACGCAGAAAGTGAAGCGATGACACAAGAATACACACAGGCTTCATCACATTTGTCACACAGTAAATCCTGTTTCTGACAACAAGCTGCTCAGACTGAACCCCCCCCCGCAGGAGACTGCAGGGAATCTGGGACAGCGCTGGCTCTCCTTCTATAAACCCCTCAAACTGATCGCACTTCGGTCCGACAGGACGGGTCAGAACCCTGACAGAGTGCTGGCTGCCAGTCAGCTCTGATAAACAATCATTTAGCTCGTCTCTAAATAAATGCAGCCTTCTCTTTATACTTTCACAGGATACATGTCTGCTAAAATTATAAACTGATAAGTGCTTCTTATAGCAGAGCATTTCAATTTCCAAACAAAGCTCAAATTTGCTGTCAAAGCAATGCAGAATTTGCAGAAAATTCTATGGAGAATAGGTGGATAAAGACATAAAATGCTTTTAAAATGTCTTAAATTATCAGCCAATACCCCTCCCGTTATCTCATCGAGCCCAGCCCATCAGTCTGAGGTTATTTAGTGGCTTTTTGTGTGTGTGGGAAAATAAAAACTGCATGCCAAGACACTGAATTGAGTCCAAATCTTCTCAATTTCACTGATGTCAAAACAGGAAGAGATCAGCAAAATATTCTCATAATAGCTTCCTGACACCAGTCCAAGTATTTAGACTGCATCAGTGCCTTGCTGCTGCCAGTCTGCACTCTCCCACCATCTGCTCCTTTCCCCAGCTCTTCAGCTACCTCCCTTCTCTGATGAACACGTGAAGTCACAGATTTTTCCCTCACTATGATTTACTATAACATGCACATTAGAAAAGCAACACAAACAATCCAGAGTGTAAAAGTGTGTGAATATGAGTGGTGTGCCAGGGGAACTTACAGGCTGAGCTTTACCAACCTTTTCTCCCTGCAGGGAGGGTACCGAGTCCCGGAGGCTGTGAAAGCTGTCTTTGATGTGGTCCCTACGTTTGCGCTCCAGTGCATTGTGATGTGCCCGTTTGTCTGCCTGCAACGAGAAGAGTCACAAGACCTTCAGAGCGGCGTGGACAGAGGACAGCGGGTGTTCAACCGACACCTACACACGCCTTCATAGCTGCAGAGTCCCACAATGCCTTTGTGATGAGAACACCGCAGTTATTGTGGCTAGGCCTGTCACGATAAATTTTCCTGGGCGATTAATTGTCTCAAAAATTATCGCGATAAACGATAATATTGTTTGTCAAATTTATTGTCAAATTTAATAAAAACAAAATGTTTATTTGTTTAGCGTGTAGCACCTTTTTAGACCACCGGATGGCAGTATAAGACTGTTTGAACCGAAGGATGGATAGTGAGGGAGCGAGCAGCACGTCTCTTAAAGAAAAATGGTTCTCAAAATGGCTGATTCTCGGTGTGGTTTGAGCTCTTTAGCATAGCATTTTTCACACAAAGTTTTTAATTACAAACATCAGTAAACAAGTTCTGAGCTTATTTTTGCAGAGAAAAACAAGTTTTTAGACGAAGGCACGGGTTTCAACTGTAAATTTTGGAGCTTCGACAAGACGGAGGTTAATTGTAGCTGCTTTTTTGGCTCATTCCTCCATGCAGATCTCCTCTATAACTATGATTCATGTTTTTTGTTATATCACAAAATTTATCGTTATCGTCAGAATGCTCTGAAATATCAAAATATTTCGTTTGAGCCATATCGCCCACCTCTAATGCCAGATAATTTAATCAATTCTAACAACTTCAGCACGCACATGCTAACGTGAAGCCTCCATATTTACTTTATAAGCACAGCGTGCTGCCTGTGACGTTATGACTCTGTGCACGTGGGTCTCTGTGAGGCCGACGACAATCTAATTTATAATATAATGTGTACGACCACAAATACATCTGATCTGAGCAAAGCATCTGATTTAAGACCTGCACTGTGCACGTAGTGTGCTTAAGTTATAGCATCTGCACAATTGTTTAGTCCCTGCTTTTTTATTTTTGATACAATCATTAGCCTCCAATATCATCTACTGTGCTTATTCCCCACAAAAACTGCATCATGACTGTCAGCGTATCCTAAACTTACAATTAAATTTAGGCTTTTATTCCTTTTTAACTCGTGGCTTCACCACAAAAAGCCAGCCCCTACTTCTCACACCCTCAATTAACACCAGCTGGAAGGAAACAATTTAACAGGCTGTAAATTTCCACCACACATTTGCATTTTAATTACACTTTAAAGGCATAAGATGGCTGCCACTTTCACATGACCAGAGCCAGGCAGAAGATCGGTTCACTGCCCCGTGGTTCGCCCTGTTTTTAGGCCAAACCATCAAATCCTCCAATCAAATGTGATTCTGGACTAATCCATGCAGCGAGACAGACATTAAGCAGGTCTCAATCAGAGCCTGTGCAGCTTGGCTGATCATCACACACACCTCTCACGGAGCACGGACATGATGTGAACATTAGCGGTGCTGCAGAACTGTGATGCAAATGGTCACAGGACCGCTGCAGACAAGGTAGGAGCCATGTGATGTGGCATCATTTGACTCTTTGTCCAAGGATCACAACAAAAACCAAAGCGAGACAACATGCAGGTTCAAACAAGTTACTAGTTTCAAACGGTTTGGTGGGACGAACAATACATGAAAGTTTGATTAAAATGTTTTTTTTTAAAAGCAGCAGAAACTGGGAGCTTTAAAATGAAGCAGGTGATAAGAGTTATAAAGGAAATTCAATAGTTTTATGTAGCAAAAAATGAAACTGAAACTGCAATAAAAGAAAATACGACTAAACATTCAACCAACACCAACCACAAAGCAAATGTCTTATGATTATTCCGACTGGGTTTGCAACGTCAACATTAGCACAACGTTGCACAACAGCCCAAAACGAACCTTTTGAGAGAAACTACAAGTGGCAGAGTATCATCCACTCCCTACATCACCCCGGCTGTAGACGCATGACTACAACTGATGGTATGTGCAATTACAAGTTTAACAGCCACCATCATATACATGGTTTCAGTGAAAAGAAATAAAACACGAGGTTTAGACGCCGCAATAGTCCAGTAGAAACTTCCAGGAAGTCTTGTTAAGTGTTTTTTAACGATCTCACCTAGATCTGCAAATGTATTTAAACAATTCATTCATGAGTTGACATGTTGAGAGAGATGTGTTACATAAAAAGTGCCCTAGATAATTATATCCATACAGTCCTTTGGATTAGGAAATCCTTCTTCTATGAATTTACTAAGAATAAAAAATATTCATTCATTCAGTCAACCTTTATTTATTCAGGTTAGTCTCGCACTGAGTCGTGAGGACTCATTTACAAAAGAAGGGAAATTAAGCTAAATGTTGTTTTTTGGTGTAGTTTATATTTAGACGCGTCACAGCACGGAAGATACTGAACTGATTTTCAAATATCAAAGAAGGCCTCTTGGCAAGAAGGATGCCGGACCAAATCCCGGCCGAGGACCTTTCTGGGTGCAGTGTGCATGTTCTCTGGCATGCGTGGGTTCTCTCTGTAGTCCCTCGCTACTTCGCGGTTCACTTTTCGCTCGATCGTGGTTTTTCAAAATAAGATTGGACGTGACACACAATTGGCTAATTGATGGATGAGCCGCACAATCGGCATGGAATTTTTATTTAAAATAAATTATTTTAAGTTATTTAGCACAGCGTGCTGCCAAGAAGTGGGCGTGGCCGAGAGCGCACAATGCAGCCGTGGCTGAGAGGAGGCAGAGCTGAAATTATGACACTGGTTTTTTTTTTTAGAGCGTTTATAGAGTTTAGAAACATTGTTTAAAATATTGCAAGAGTGTGGGAATATGAATACTAAAATAAACTACTAATTACTACTTGTACTACTATTCCTAGTTTGCGGTTTTTCCACTTATCACGGGGGCTTCAGGGTACGGATCCCCTGAAATAAATGAGGGACTACTGTACTCCGGTTTCCTCCCACAGACCAAAAACATGCATGTTCAGCTAATTGGTAACTCTAAATTGTTTTTAGGTGTGAGTGAGAGAGTGAATCGTTGTTTGTCTCTATGTGTCCCTGTGATGGACTGGAGACCTGTCCAGGGTGTCCCCCGCCTACAAACAGTAACTGCTTGACATGAGCACCAGTGACCCAGAAAGGAAGAAGTGGGTAAAGATGATGGATGGATTTTGTCAATAATAATCTGCAAAGTAGCTGCTTTTGGTGCCACATGTGTATGTACCGGTAGTCACTGTAGCTTCATATAATAGACGCATGTAAGTTGTTTCCACGTCTTTTTTCAGCTGAACCCTGAAGAATAAATGACTGTAAATAGGTGTTAAAGTAATCAATAACACATCTGTCTTTACGTTTGGAAACGACAATGTATAAATTCACAGTGATAAAACACAATGCTAATCCTGTTAGCTTTTCTATGGGATTTTCAATATCAGGTTAGCCTCTATGCTAATAGTTGGGTCAAAGGTCGGACTGGTTTTGTTGGCATGTTATTGTGCACTGCTTATAATGCATAACCTATATATGAAACATGGTTTATTTACATAAAATAAGCCAGTTATTTATGTTTTAAGACATCAAAATGCATCAATAATCGTTTTGTAAATGTAACCCTGTGCATCGTAATTGTGAGGCATCTGAAGAATCCCATTCCTGATATTTAACTTTTTATCTAAATCTGACACAAAGAGCATTTCTGTTAAAATACGTTGCTTTGAAAGAAACATTTGCAATTGGGAAAAAGACATGTATGTCAGAAAACTAAAATATAATCATTCATTCAACCTTTATTTATACAGGTTAGTCTCATTGAGTCACGAGAACTCATTTTCAAGAGACCTGTTTTATCAAAGAGCACAGATGAGGTACAGACAACAATAGACAATCAAGTAAAATATAAAGTAAATAAAATAAATGATTTAAAAATACAGCATAAACAAGCTATTTTATAAAACGCTGTAAAATACTAAACACAGGAACATGTCTGTGTTGATTTTTGCATTGATCTTTAAATCGAACGTTAGTTTTACTTTATGCATATAAAGCAGTTTCACTTTGGTAAATTACTTGTAGCTGCTCTTTAGTTTCCATGCGTTATAACAAGTTTTATATCTGTTTAAAAAAAAATCAGTGATGCGGGTAAATCCATGCATGTAGCATTTTATTATTCTGCAAATATAGAAACGACTGAAGGGATTAAATGACCAGACAGATGCTTCTAACAGTTTAAAAACAAAGTTCTATAATTACAAGAATGTGACAACGCTCTAAAAAAAAAAAAATATGTTCGCTGCACTTTGCCAATATGTACAACACAATGGTTTATTACGTCAATATGAAAATGCATGACCACAACGTTCCCTACATCTCTCATTTATGCCGTTTTATTCATCTCTCACACTTCCAGGACTTTGAACTCCTGCTGGTTTCCACACATTACAGGCTACTGCTAAAAAATCTGAACGTTTACAGATGAGTCAGCTCATTACATCGACAAACGTCTAAAAACTCACTGACCGCCTGTTTCTAGTCAAACTGCTTTTCCTTCTTTACTGCATCCGACATGTAAAAAGCATCAGGCCACTGACTAAACAAATATCAGATCACAGGTGTACGACTACCTGAGAGCCATTAATGGTTCATAAAAGACGACGTGCCAGCTGACCATACCACTTCTTTCCGTTTTGTACCCAACTAGAATATGTTCAACAAGAAAAGCCAACAGCTGCAGATTTCTGGCTACGCGAAGTCTGCATTCCTGTCGGGCCACTACAGAATATTTACTACCAACAGTGGAAGCATAAATAAAACTGATGCAGCAACAAAACACTGTTGGACAGGAAGAATTGTCATCATTTGCTTTTGCTGAAGATTTATACAAGCAAAGCTACAACAATGTGTTTTATAGCTGAATATATAACTAAATGTTTCCTTGAGCATCACCCAAAAATTACAATTTCCCTGTAAATGGGATTTTATCAGATAAAAGACAAAGATGTTAACTAAAGATAACTTCCCTCTGATTTATGGTCATGTTTTGTCGCAATTAACATAAATAACCTATTAAGAGTCATCTCACTTGGAATAATAAAGTTATAAATAGAAACACAGCCCCATAGAAAATTTATTTTGATGCCATTTGCAAAAGTTTAACCTTGTCTGTTTGCAGCTTTCAGATTAAAAGGTACTAACTGCAAATTATAAAATAAAATAAAAAGATTATGAAATTGGATTTTTGGCTGATATCCGATATGTTAAAATTTATTTAGCCGATAACAGATACCGATGTTTTTTTATATACTTTCCTTTGTCAGAACATAGCCCTCTTATTTAGGCTTATTTGCTACAAAAACTAGGTAACAGCTGTAAGCGCTGGTGACATATTCAGTAACAGTCATCTGCATAGCACTTTAACTTATAATAAATGAAAAGTGTTAAATGTTATTTATTAGCAACTCACCCAAGTGCTATCGGCTTTTAGCTTCTCAATGACGACTTGTAACTCGGGTAATTCAATTCAATTCAAAAATACTTTATTAATCCCAAGGGAAGGTTAAGTGTTGTCGTAGCTCATCATCCTGGTTTCATTCAAGAGTAAATGGGTGCCGACTGCTGTGGACAGGAATTATCTCCTGCAATGAATCCGAAGAATTTGGCCACAGATACTGATTCGCCCACGCAGATCCAGCTTGCTGTCAAATCCGGAGGGCCTCTCGGTTCTCCTGGGCAGCAGAACTGCCCGAATGCTGGGCAGAATTGCTCCCCGAGCTACGGTCACTCCTCCCAGCAGTCTGCCGAGCTCCTTGTCGCAATGGACAGACAGCTGAAGGTGCCGGGTGATGATCCCGGTCCTCCCGTTGTCATCATGAGCTGAGTTTCACAGCAGCTCCAGGATATTGGCGATCAGATACTCTAGCACCGCCGACAGGTTGACGGGAATTTGTCCACGGAACCTCCTTTTCAAATCATATGAGATTTGGGGCTGTAGCTGAGATATTATTGAGCATTTGAGATGTTCATCAGCTGCTCCTGGTTGTAAAAAAAAAAAAAAAACATTGTTGCCATGGTTACGCGTCACAACAAATGCTCAAAAGTAAAAAGGTTACAGTAAAAATTCTTCCAGCTGCACAGCATCCGATACCAGAGTAAATAATAATCTGAAAAAAGTGATTTACATCCAGAAAAACGAGGAATTAGAAGTTTTCAAAAGCAATAACTCAGAATGAAAGTAACAGGGCTATTCCAACATGCAGCCACCCAGAGCGGCACAATTCTAGAACGCTACTGGGGAGGACGTAGCGAGACTCAACACAGTCCAAATATCTTCAGAATCAGACATCCTCAATAAAAAAAGAAACCTTCCACACCGCGGTTATTTTGACTTTTTCCCCTCCGCCGTGATCAGATCAGGTAGGCGCGCGTGACGTCATCACATTGTGCTGGCGCTGCAGGCATCCTTGTCACTGGGTTGTCATACAAAAACATCTACGCATAAACACGTAACAACATCTAAATTGCAGCAGTTCTTCATCCTTAATAGCTCTCTTTTTGATGTCACCATTGCTGACAGTTTCAGTGGCTTCACCCGTTTCTGTAGTTAAACACACAATGGTACCTGGCAGATGTTCACAAACTTTGCTAACAAATTTTAATTCAGGGACATATTAACCATGTGTGGACTTGGTATCTGACTTCATAATTTGCTTGGACTGGTCTTCATGGCATTGCATTGAGTACATTTATCCATTTTAGGCAAAACGCAAGAGAAAATCCTTTAAACCCGAAGTTTAGTTTACAACAACATCCTGATTATATTCAGCTCTGGAACAATTCATGAGAGCACTGCGAATTTATCCAAAATTTACTTTTCTACGTGTATGAGTCATTTCACTCATGCAACATGAGCATGCCTCGTTCGGCCTAATGAGGTAGTTAATAGGTGATCACCTGCACCAAACCTTCCTTAATGAGGAACAAGCTGTGACTAAACATCAGGGTTATTGCACCAAGTGTCGAGTTCTGGTCTACTCCAAGTTAAAAATGTGTTGTGCCGACTAAAATTTAATATAATCTTGTTTTCTTTGGATGATTTGAGGTCTGAAAACAAGGCTCCTTTTGTCATTCTCACCAGTTCTGTTCTACAAACAAATGCTCTGAACCAGTGGTTCTCAACTGGTCCGACCCATGGACCCACCCTTAACGACAAGCTGCGACTCAAATCAAAGAAAACTTTCAACTTCTCAAATTTACCGAATGAAAAGCTTGTGATAGTATAGAATGTATGCCAAGACAAAAAATAAGTTCAACGATGGACAAAACAAACAGCAAGTGGAGAGTCTAGAGAGAAACATTCCCTTTTTTGTTATTTAAAACTAAAACACTTCACTCTTAACTTAAACCATTTTAATAGACTTGACAGTGCTTTCACACTCAATAAGCCCAAACCACTGAGAAGTTGTTTTAAAACAGAAAAAGAAGCAAAATATGCAGCTTTAGCTGAGTGTCCAACCTGTACATGTGTATGAATGAGATGGAAGCAGGTGGAACAGTGAGGCCACAAGGAGCAGAGGTCACAAAGGTGAAGGACTTCAAGGACTTGGGGTCCACTGTCCAGGAAAATTGAGAGTGTGATAAAGAGGTGAAAAAGAGAGTCCAGGCAGGATGGAGTGGGTGGAGAACATTTTCAGGAGTGATTTAAGACAAAATGGTGGCAGCAAAGGTCAAAGTAAAGTTTACAAGACAGTGGTGAGACCAGCTATGTTGTATGGTCTGGAGACAGAGACATGGACAAATTGACAGGAGACAGAACTGGAAGAAATGAAGATGTTGAGGTTCTCCTTAGGAGAGACAAGGATGGATAAGATTAAGAATGAGATCACCAGAGGTACAGCACAGGTTGAACAACTGGGAGATAAAGTTAGAGAGGCCAGACTGAGATGGTCTGGACATCTCCAGAGGAGGGACAGTGGGTATACTGGTAGAAGAGTGTTAGAAATGCAGCTGCCAGGAAAAAGACAAAGAGGAAGGCCAAAGAGAAGACACTGCCTGGCCCCCCAAAAAGTTGCCACCTGGATTTAATTAAGTATTGGATAATTACTGCATGGGTCATCTTTCAGCTGCAAAACGTTATTTAACCCCAACTGGTGCAATGAGTTGCTTTTCATTTCTTACAACAACCATGTCAAATGACATCGCGTGGTCGTGGAAAAGACGTGAGTCTGTTTGAGAAGGGTCAAATCAATGGCATCAAGCAGAGAAAACATCTAAGGAGATTGCAGAAACTACTAAAATTGGGTCAAGAACTGTCCAACACATTAATAAAAACCGGAAGGATAGTGGGGACCCCTCGTCTTCAAGGAAGAAATGTGGCCGGAAAAAAATCCTGAATGATCGTGATCAGCGATCGCTTAAACGTTTGGTGAAATCAAATGGAGGAAAAACAACAGTAGCACTCAGGGCTATGTTTAATAGTGAAAGTAAGAGCATTTCCACACGAACAATGAGACGGGAACTCAAGGGATTGAGACTGAACAGCTGTGTAGCCTTAAGAAAACCACTAATCAGTGAGGCTAACCAGAAAAAACACTCTTCAATTGGCTAGGAAGCATAACGATTGGACTCGAGCAATGGAAGAAGGTCATGTGGTCTGATGTACTGATTGACCCTGTTCCAGAGTGAAGGGCGCATCAGGGTAAGAAGAGAGGCAGGTGAAGTGATGCACCCACCATGCCTAGTGCCTAGTCATCAATGCAAGATCTTAGTGAAAAATTAATGCATCACTGGATGGGAATAGATCTTGCAACATTGCAGAAGCTTATTGACACAATGCCACAGTGAATGCATGATGGAATCAAAGCTAAAGGCAGTCCAACGAAACATTAGTGTGACCTTTTTTTTTTTGGAGGTGACTTTTTTTTTGACCAGTGTATATGGATGCAGTTGGAGGACATGGATGCAGTTGGAGTGAGGACAGAGTGAGATGGAGGAGGGTGACTCACTGAGACCCCTGAAGAGGGAAAAGCCAGAAGAAGAAGGAAGTACCTAGCGAATAGATAACTTCCAATTAGAACAATAATGATGGTCAAAACTCTGTTTTTTGTTTCTGATTTGAATTTTGTGTGTATAATCTATGGTTTAAAAAAGTAATCATTAAATGCCATAAGTGTACAGTATAATTTGTAATAAATGAGCAAAATTGGGTTTTGTTGCCAACAAATACAGCAAAAAAGTGTTTTAGTGGAGGAAATCAAGTGGTTGAGTGCGCAAGTTAAAATTTAAGATTATAGGCAAATGAGCTGTCCTACTGGCTTCATCCGGTCGTGATCTACAGGTTTGCTGGAGCGGTTCGCAGCTGAGTGTGATGCAACCGGGATGGGGATCAGTTCCTCCAAATCCAAGGCCATGGTCTTGAGCCAAAAAAGTGTAGAGTGACACCTCCGGGTCGGGGAGGAGATCCTGCCCCATGTGGAGTTCAAGTATATTGGGGTCTTGTTCACAAATAAGGGAAAAATGGAGTGATAGATTGATAGGCGGATAGGTCCGGCATCTGCAGTGAAGTGGGCGCTGTACCGGTCTGTCGTGGTGAAAAGAGAGCCATGTCAAAAGACAAAGCTCTCAATTTACCAGTCAATCTACGTTCCTACCCTCATCTATGGTCATGAGCTTTGGGTTGTAAACGAAAGAACGAGATCACGGATACAAGCAGTCGAAATGAGTTTTCTCTGCAGGGTGTCTGGACTCTCCCTTAGAGATGGGGTGAGAAGCTCGGTCATTCGGGATGGACTCAGAGTAGAGTCGCTGCTTCTCCACGTCGAGAGGAGCCAGTTGAGGTGGCTCGGGCATCTGGTTAGGATGCCTCCTGGACGCCTCCCTGGCGAGGTGTTCCGGGCACGTCCCACCGGGAGGAGACCCAGAGGAAGACCCAGGACAAGCTGGAGGGACCATGTTCCTCAGCTGGCCTGGGAACGCCTCGGGATTCTCCCGGAGGAGCTGGCCCAAGTGGCTGGGGAGAGGGAAGTCTGGGCCTCCCTACTTTGACCTGTTTACATGAAAACAATTTCTGGTGAAAATGGAAGTGTTTCATTGCGTTTGTACTGTTCATTTACACGAAAATAGCAAATGTTTTCTCTGACAACGGCGCAATTTGAGAATGGCCTCCAGAGTGCAATGTTTCAGAAACGTCCTGGTGTCCATTATTTTGTAAACTGAACTGGCGCATGCGCAGTATGACACAAAAACAACAACTTCCTACAATCCAACGAAGAAGAAACTTAATGGCGAATACCAGAGTATTGTTTTTGCTTCCGAGTCTGATAAATCTAACTATGGTTCTCCAACACAGTGCTCATTTTCTATCTCTTTATTTAAATAATTGAAGACGGATCTCATACAGCTCCACACTGTTACTTAACGGATGTATGCGAAGAAGAAACATGGCAAGGAGGTGCTACTGGACGCGACCTGGGAGGACAAGCTAGTGGTGGGATAACTTTGTAAACAATGCAGTCGATGAGAAAGAATGAAGGGATAGCACCAACTAGTGGCGAGGCGGGGTAATTACACTGTTTCCACGTCTACCGTTACTGTGTAATCAGAGACTGTAATTGAAATGTTTTCATGAAAATGTGTTAATAGAAATTTGAAAAAAAAAATAATAATCAGCTGTTACCCCCGTGACCCGACCCCGGATAAGCGGAAGAAAATGGATGGATGGCAAATGAGCTGTACAAAAATATTTCAAACTAACAAAATAATTTTCGAAACCGATTGCTGAATTTACTTGTAAACAAAGAATATTAGCTGCTTCTTCAATGGTAATTCATCAAACGGCAAATCGAAAAAATTATTAAAAAATATATATATATAAATCGCATTAAAAAAGCAACGTTGATCAAAGAGCTTTACAAAGAATAACTAGGAAGAACCATCAATAAACCAATTTTTAAATCAAACATTAAAAATCCACAAATAAAATAAATATCACAACTCTAAAATTCTGCTGGAACTCAAACTGAACTCAAGTTAAAATCAGGTGTAAAAAAACTTGGGTTTTCCAGTGGGTTTTAAAAGACTGTACAGACTAAAGAACAAATATCAGAACAACCTGCTGATTACTCAAGTCAGGGGCCTGCCACTGTAAAAGCCCCTAGACTCTGGAAAATAAATCCCTCTCTAATAGATGTCCAGAATATGCAAGTTTAAATTCCCTTATAGAAACAACGTTTGTTTTCTTCACTTGCCGTATTGTCTTTTCAGGACTGTACCTCTCCGTGGGCTAGCAGTAGAGAGAAACCACAGGACAGACCGAGGAATTACCATAAATACTAGAAATGCTACGCTGCTTAAAATGAGTTACCGTGAATACTAGAAAAGCTAGGCTGTGTAACATAAGTTACTGTAAATACTAGAAAAGCTAGGCTGTGTAACATAAGTTACTGTAAATACTAGAAAAGCTAGGCTGCGTAAAATGAGTTACCATAAACACTACAAAAACTAGTCTGTGTAACGTTATTGTAAATACTAGAAAAGCTAGGCTGTGTAAAATGAGTTACTGTAAATACTAGAAAAGCTAGGCTGCGTAAAATGAGTTATTGTAAATACTAGAAAAGCTAGGCTGCGTAAAATGAGTTATTGTAAATATTAGAAAAGCTAGGCTGCGTAAAATGAGTTACTGTAAATATTAGAAAAGCTAGGGTGCGTAAATTGAGTTACTGTAAATATTTGAAAAGCTAGGGTGCGTAAAATGAGTTATTGTAAATACTTGAAAAGCTAGGCTGTGTAAAATGAGTTATTGTAAATACTAGAAAAGCTAGGCTGCGTAGAATGAGTTACTGGAAATACTAGAAAAGCTAGGGTGCGTAAAATGAGTTACTGTAAATACTTGAAAAGCTAGGCTGTGTAAAATGAGTTATTGTAAATACTTGAAAAGCTAGGCTGCATAAAATGAGTTACTGTAAATACTAGAAAAGCTAGGCTGTGTAAAATGAGTTATTGTAAATACTAGAAAAGCTAGGCTGCGTAAAATGAATTACTGTATATACTAGAAAAGCTAGGCTGTGTAAAATGAGTTATTGTAAATACTAGAAAGGCTAGGCTGCGTAAAATGAGTTATTGTAAATACTAGAAAAGCTAGGCTGTGTAAAATGAGTTATTGTAAATTTTAGAAAAGCTAGGCTGTGTAAAATGAGTTACTGTAAATACTAGAAAAGCTAGGCTGCGTAAAATGAGTTATTGTAAATACTAGAAAAGCTAGGCTGCGTAAAATGAGTTACTGTAAATACTAGAAAAGCTAGGCTGCGTAAAACGAGTTACTGTCAATACTAGAAAAGCTAGGCTGCGTAAAATGAGTTATTGTAAATACTAGAAAAGCTAGGCTGCGTAAAATGAGTTACTGTAAATATTAGAAAAGCTAGGCTGTGTAAGTTACTGTAAATTAGGGCTAACTAAACTGCTCAGGAGGCCATAGTTACTGAAAGAAAAGAGCTCGGGGGCTGGAAATCCAGCATATATTCTCATTAAGCAAGTTTGTTTTACGATTTAAAATAGAGTTTTATTTAAAAATGAACCCACTGGTGGCCTGAACTGAGCACACCTGTGGGCCTGATTTGGCTCCCAGGCCTCCAGTTGAATAGCCCTGCCATAAACACTAGAAAAGCTAGGCTGTGTAAAATGAACTGCAAACACTGGCAAGTAAAATATGATAAAATGTACATATAACCTTCAATTTAAGAACAGATCTGGGTCTATCATACAAGACTACATTTGAATTCTGTTTCTGGACCTTGGCCAACCTGTTGGTGACCCCTGCTCTAAACAACATTTTATTTGGTTATAAAATAAAACTATTCATTTGACACACACAAAAAAAATAATTATAAATTGCAACAGCAAATAAAATGAGGAAAAACCAATATTTATGCAGCAGTCTCTGCATTTGTTCTAGAATGTACATTTTATCCATATATGCCCTTTTATTTACTTAATACGAACAGAACTTATCTTCATCTTGGACATTTACGGCAAGTTTTCCTTAACGTTGTGCATATTGCAGTGGTTTTCCATTTTGATTCTGACAAAAAGCAGGACTTGGTTTGACGCAGAAGTCGTCCAGGATGCACCTTTCCCTCCCTCTCCTCCCCGGTATGATATGCAGCTATACGTCATACATTTAGCTGCCTGCCTGGGGGGAGAAGATGGCTCTAATCACTGGCTGAAACACAGGAAAACATCCCGCTGCACGCCTTCCTGACACCAAGGAGAAGCAGGCGGCTCCTCCACAAGACCAACATGCTTCCTCTGCATCCTCCTCCCCATCATCATCATCATCATAGATGCAAAAACAAAATGTAAACCCATCTCTTTACAGAGATGACCTACATGTAATTATGTGCAAAGATTGAAGCATCAGGAGCGGAATCCCCCCCCCTGGTGTGAAGCCAATCATCAGGGGAAGCCTGCTGCCACCAACAGACAGCTTACACCAGAAAAACATAACAAACATGCAACAAAAAAACCTTTGTAGAGGGATGAAGGTTTGATCTAAATATAGACGCTGTGTCACATCTCCTCCTGCCGTGTGTACACAGCATGGGGAACACCCTGCAACGACCAACAATCGCCATAATAATCTTACACAAGCATGACTAGGAAAAAAAAAACTGAAAAACATTAAATATAAATTTTAAAAATGCTGCACTGCAAAACAGGAGTCCTCTGAATTTTTTGTGTCTCCATGTTACTCTATCATATGCCTCAAAACAGCAAAATGTTGAGCAAATTATCCTCCACAACAGCGTTGAAACACTTGTCGACAGTGGACAACCCCCCCACCCAGCTTTACGCACCACAGAGTGATATCTCGGTGATTCTTCCTGCAAAAAAAACAGAACAAAAAGTACAATTGTAGCCATAACTGTTCAGCAATTCTTACTGTTCTCGCTGAAGTCACTAGAAAGTTTTTTGTTTTTAACTAATTAGCCTTTTTTTTTTTTTTATGAAAGGCAGGCTGGTGGTGCTCATAAATAATCTAGAATCCTTGCAGAAAATACTTGGGCAGCTAGTCAGCCTTGCTGAAAGCTAACGCCTAGCTGAGCGGCTAGTAGTTCAGCTAAATCGCAAGCTAGCAAACAAACAGCCATAAAAAAAAACGAAAAATGGCAATACTCACGTCACTATCGACTTCGATATCATCGTTATCACTCATTCTTCGACAAAAAGTTTAGGTTTAAAGGAACGGGCGGCTATAAAAGCAGCATGAATCAGTTTAGCACCGAGTGGAGCGCCTAACACACGGACAGCTAGCAACACTACAACAGCATCAGCTCACGTTCTGTTTGGACAGAACTGAGGGGGCTCTACCAGCTCCACGTGACTACACTAAACACGCGCAACTTCTGCTGCGTAGTGCGCATGCGCGACATTATGAGGGCTTCTGGGACTTGTAGCTACACTAGTAAGCTTTGGCTTTTTTGATTACAAACACTCACGTTTTTAAGGCGTTTTCACTCATACCTCACGCAGCAATATGTAACTTTTGAAAAATAAACTACGTATTTTTCATTAGCAACACTGAACTATTAAAAAATAAAAACAAATGCCATTTTTTTAAACTACAATACCCGAAAGCGCTTTAGCCTGGTCGTGACGTTTCAGCGTCCCTTTTTATCGTGATGCATTATGGACTTTGTATTTTTAGCAGGATTTGTATGTCAAAATAGCTGCGGAGGGCTATGGCTGAGACACGTGGAATTCAAGAATGGATTCTATGTGAAGACATTACCAAAACAATGATCTGTGTTTGTTATTAAAACAACAAAACAAGGACATTTCACATATTAACGTAACACATATGGAAACATGACATGCATCACATTTAAAAAGATGCATTTTAATTATTATTATTATTATTTTTTAAACCTGCTTTTCCAGGATAGATTTGTTCAGTATCTTTTATATTTGCCAAATCATATTTAAAAAACTAAAAGTATATTAATAATAATAAAACGTGTTTGGAAACACGTGTTTTTTTTCCCCACTAAAAACCTTTAACTTGAAAATTATTGTTAAATCTGTAAATTTTAACAAAAGTTGGTTTATTGATTACACATATTAAACAACACGGTAGAACTTTTTTCTTACAATTTGTGTTTGGATAAATATTACAAGGAAGGAAAGGAAGGATAGATGGATGATAGAGTTAACATTTTTTTTAAGTCAGTTTGGTGCAGGGCTTATTTTTGTGATAATTGTTCTCTAAACAATAGTTTACATTGTTTAAACATATTTTAACTTGTGTTTAAGTCTAAATGTTTGTGGGGGGATCTCAAATAATCTGCTCTGCAGCTTCTTTTTTTTTTACTGTAGATAAGGAGCTTACACTGTGGACTGTGGATTATTTTTGCACAGCAACAGTGGATCAGTAAATGTGTAAAAAAAATTAATAAATAAATAAAGATGGGAGCATGGCCGTGCACCCCCTCCCCACCCCACTGGCAGGTCAAAAGGCCATAACAGCTGCAGAAGACTTTGCTTTCCCTGCAGAGACGCAGCTTTAGATCTGCGCCGCAGCTTCTTTGTATGGTCTCGTCCTCTCTGCCTTGCCTTTCACCTCCATTCCTCACTGCTGGTTTTGCACACCATTCACACCATTTGATGGAACTACGTGGTCTATCCTGCAGTAGAAATGCCAGAGAGGACCACCGAGACACATACTGTAATGTTGTGCCCTAAGATATGAAAACTGAATAAGGTCAGACTTTAATAATGCATCTGATGCAGAGAAGTCTTTCTGTCTTAACAGATGACATCAAGGAACCGGCTAGTCTTAGTTGTGCACCAAATTCACATTTACAAAGAACTGTTACACAAAAATATGATAATAAAGGAGAGCGGTTAGCACCCCAACACCAGCCTTTAATGTTATTTCTCTTCATCTTGAGCTGAGTAATGACATGCATTAGATTTATTTCACTTTGTAGAATTCTGTGTCTCGTTGCAGGCGACACTGATCAGAGGTGGCTTGAAATGAAGAAGGAGGAAAAATCTTGTTGAATTCCCGGCATGTAATTAGAACTGCAGAGGTTTTTCTGGTCAGACAGTTTCTCGTCGTTACTGGGCCTTCGCTAGACTTGGAAAAAATTTTCTAATAAGGAAAACAGATTTTTTTTTAATGTCCTAGACCTGCAACCTGTCCAGCTCCCCTGAAACAAAGACAGAAATAAGGGGATAAAGAAAATGGGTAGAAGAATCATTTTATGAAACATCCATCCATTCATCCATCCATCCATCTGTCATCCATCCATTTGTCCATCTATCCATCCGTCTGTCCATCCATTCATCCATCCAGTCATAATTTCATTCATCCATCCATCCATCCATCTAGCCATATATCCATCCATTCTTCATCCATCATTTCATCCAACTAACCATCCATCTGTCCATCATCCATCCATCCATTCATCCATCCATCATTTCATCCAACTAGCCATCCATCTGTCCATCATCCATCCATCCATTCATCCAACTAGCCATCCATCTATCCATCCATCCATCATTTCATCCAACTAGCCATCATGTCCATCATCCATCCATCCATCATTTCATCCAACTAGCCATCCATCTGTCCATCATCCATCCATCCATTCATCCAACTAGCCATTCATCTATCCATCCATCCATCATTTCATCCAACTAGCCATCATGTCCATCATCCATCCATCCATCCATCCATCCATTCTGCCCATGTCCAGCCATCACTGTGTGAGAGGCGGGGGACACCCTGGACAGGTCGCCAGTCCATCACAGGGACACATAGCGATAAACAACCATTTCAATTCAAAACTGACCAAGAATTTATTTTTCTCTCAAACTTTGTGTTTTAATAGCCAGAAGTTGAGCCGTTTGTGTATTATGTTCATATGAAACATTTCTGCTACTAATGGGGGCCGAGATGGTGCAGAGGCAGAGCAGCCAACTCGGGACCCAAAGGTCACGGGGTCAATCCCCAGTCACTGTGCACCTGGTGGTTTCTGAGCAGGACACCTCATGACCAGCTGCTAGCCGGGTGCTCTCAATAGCCGCCCACTGCGCCACCTGGTGGTGGATGGGTTAAATGCAGAGCCAATTTCACTATATTATGGGAACATACAATGATGACGATACATAACACATTATTATAAATATTTGACTTTTGACTCAGCGAGAAGACATTTTGTTTTAAGTCTCAGCTCTTCCTTGTTGCTGGTTCTAATTTTCATATTTGATTAGAGTAATTTTTTTATTTTTATTTTTCAAATGACGTAACTTGATCTCTTAAATGCGCCTTTAAAGCGTCCCATCTGATTTTAGTGAATACCTTATGCATAATTTAAGATTGGATATATACAAGTGTAAGTGTAATGGACTTGAGAGAAAGAAGAATAGCGAATAGAATAGAATATTAGCGAGGTTTGAATAATGCTACTGAGTAGCTAATTGCTACTGTCAGCTGATGTCGGAGTCGTTTGAATCACATACTGTGAGTAAAACATATGGTACTCTTCCGGACACTGATTTATTAATTATCAGTACATTGCGGGTGTGTGTTGCCAGGAATTAGTTTACAGCTGAATGTAGGTGGGCCACAAAGTTTTCCAAAGCTTTAAAATGACAATGAACTTTTTCGTCTGCAGGGTTGTAGTGAACCTCTGCAGGCCTTATAATTAAACCTATACAAATACTTCAGGCACAAGAACTGCATAAAACATTAAAAATAAACATTTGTACTCGTAACAAACAATCCTATAATCCTAATAATCCTATCCATCCTATTTATTAAAAAAAAAAAACAACTGTCTATTGTTGTCGCTGTTGTCCATTGTTTTTCATCATTCTTTGTTGAAATCAAATAAATCGTTGTTAAAAATGAAATTAAATGTAAGTTAATTAATGAAATGTCAATAATTGTTGATAATATCATGGAAATAACAACAATAGAAATAATAGACAAGAATGATAAAAACATATTGATAAGTTGTGTATATCGATCTCCAGGATCAAATATAGAAATATTCACCGATAAAATCGTACAACTATTGGACAAGAGTTTTAATAAAAGCATTTTTTGTGTGTGGAGACTTTAATATTGACCTGGGAAATAAAACAGATTCAAATAACATCGGTACATTTACAAATTCATTGTATAGTTTAAATCTTTATCCGTTAATATCAAAACCAACAAGAATTAAAACTCATAGCGCTACAATAATCGATAATATTTTCACAAATGTAACAAATGGGGATGTGATGGGAGGTATTTTAACGACTGATTTAAGTGATCACTTACCAGTATGCTGGTGAAGATTCTCAGTCATCCAGGACATGATGAATTCAAAAAACGTTCAATACAAGAGAGGAACAAAGACCTACTGTTAAGGTGTTTAGGTGTGAACTGCCAATCTACATATGTGTGTGTGTCTTATCTCACTCAGCCTTATAACCTGAATCTCTCACTCTCTGCTCTTTGAATTGAGAAAGCTCCTCGGATGAGGAGCGAAACGTCTTCTGTTACAAATAAAGTCCAGTTGTTTTTGTATTGAACGTTTTTTGAATTGATCATTTACCAGTTTTCACGATTTATAAAAATGATCAAAGCATTACAAAAGAAATTACAATTAAGAAAAAAACAATAAACACATCAAAAAAGCAATGGATAAATTAAAAGATGATTAACATAAACAAAGCTGGAAAGACGTGTATGTTGATGATGTGAACAGATCATATGATGAGTTTATGAATATTTTGGGAGCTCTGTATGAAAAGAATTGTGTGCAAAATAATTATACAAAGAGAAACGTTGTTGACCAACCATGGATGACGAAAGGGTTGAGAAATGCTTGTAAAAAAAAGAATTATTTGTATACATGTTTCTTGAAATTGAGAACACAAGAGGCTGAAGAGAAATATAAGAAGTATAAAAATAAATTAGTAGGGATTATAAGGAAACACAAGAAGGAATATTATAGTGATTTATTAAATAAAAGTAGTGGTGATATGAAAGCTACATGGCGAGTAATAAAAAGTGTTCTGAAAAGTCATAAAGCAAAAACAGGTATTTCACAATATTTTTTGAAGGATGACGATGAAATCCATGATGAAAATGAAATTGTAAATGGATTTAATCATCATTTTGTGAACGTTGGATCAAGCCTTGCAGCTAAAATACCAAAAGTAGACAATAATGTGAAACATTCAGTTATAAGTTGTGACAGCAGTATTTTTCTTAATGGAACTGACAAAGAAGAAATAATGAATGTTGTAAAAAATCTTACAGATAAGAGATCAAAAGACTGGGTGGACATGGATATGATGTTTGTAAAGGACATAATGAGTTATGTTATCGAGCCGTTTACATATATTTGTAATTTATCATTTTCAAAAGGAATATTTCCAGACAATATGAAAGTAGCTAAGGTAGTTCCTCTCTTTAAAAATGGTGATAAATGTGTGTTCAATAATTATAGACCAATATCCTTATTACCACAGTTCTCAAAAATTCTAGAAAAACTATTTGTGACCAGATTAGATGAATTTATTACTAAACAAAACATTCTAAGTAGCAGTCAGTATGGGTTTAGAGCAAAAAACTCTACATCAATGGCTCTCATGGAAATAATAGAACAAATAACTACTGCTGTCGATCAAAAACAGTATTGTGTTAGTATTTTTGTTGATTTTAAAAAAAGCATTCGATACTATTGACCACACTATTCTCCTTGAAAAATTAAATAAATATGGTATAAGAGGACCAGCATTACACTGGGTATCTAGCTATTTAAAAGATAGGAAACAGTTTGTACAAATAAATGGTGTAAGATCTGACATGTGCAATATCACTTGTGGAGTTCCTCAAGGCTCTGTACTTGGACCAAAGTTATTTATTTTATATGTGAATGACTTAGTGAATGTATCAGGACTCCTCAAATGTGTCCTTTTTGCAGATGACACCACATTTTTCTGTTTGGGTAAAGATGTAAAACGTATGTTGGAAATGATGAAGACAGAATTTGATAAAATACAAACTTGGTTTAAACTTGATAAATTATCATTAAATTTAGATAAAACTAAATACATGATATTCAGTAACAAAAAGAGAACTGTTGATGATCCATTCAAAATTGAGGGTGTTGAGATTTGTAGAGTTAATGAGATGAAATTTTTGGGTGTATTCATTGATGAACAGCTAACATGGAAAAATCACATAAATTCTGTAAGAACAAAAATATCTAAATCTATTGCAGTACTATACAAAGTCAGGGAATTATTAAATGATAAAGCTCTGTACATGTTGTATAACACAATCATTGTTCCACATTTAATCTATTGCATTGATGTTTGGGGGAAAGCGTGTAAAACATTTACAAAACCCATTTTTATTTTACAGAAAAGAGCTGTAAGAATCATCACCAGAAAGCATTACAGTCACCCATCAAGCACATTATTTTATCAACTGAAGTTATTGAAGTTCCATGATTTGGTAGATTATAGTATTTTATCAGTTATGTATAGGGCTCAAAATAACACATTACCATTAAATATCCCAAGAAATTTTGTTAAAAGACAAAGTTGTTACAATCTTAAAGGGATAGAAATATTTGTCAAACCAAAATTCAGAACTAGTCTGAAGGGAAGGTCTACCTCAATCCAAGGAGTTGGATTGTGGAATGGTCTAGAGAGTGATGTGAAAAATGCCAAGTCAATGTGTACATTTAAGAAAAAGATCAAAGCTGAATTGTTAAAAAAGTATATATGAAGTAGCTTAGTGTGTTTTTTGTTTTAGAATTAGAAAAATTAGAAAGCTATTCATTTTGTTCTGTTACTTGAAAATTATTATGATTGAACTAATTGTTTGAAAAAAGGGGCAGATATAATAAGATTTTTTTCTTCTTTCTGCTGCTTTTCATTTTAAATCTCTTGTATTTTTTTATATAGTTATGAAACTGTTTTGTATTTTTAAAATGAATAAACTTTATACCATACCATACCATAAAGCAGGTCTCTCTTGTAAATGAGTCCTTGAGGCTCAATGGGATCTACCTGTCTAAATAAAAGTTGAATGAAAAATTGAGATTAAGCCTGAGATTTAGCTGAAATTTACGGACGTCTTCCGGATATGATGTTAACGCACTTCGTATTGCGTAACATCCGCTTGTGTGTTCAAGATGGCTACAGCCACAGTTCGGTGCGGTGTTCCTGCCAGCGCTGGCCAGCTGTATAGTGGTCTACAAACAGATTATTCTTACTGCGCAGAGCAATGCATGATGTGAGCCACCATTTGTAAATGATTTTGCTCCTTCTCTTCAATCTCTTCTTTTTTTTTGGCGACCGTTACGGGTCAATAAGTTTTTGCTGGTCCAGGACACAAAAGGTTATTTATGCACTCCAATGCAGCCAAAAGCAAATAAAAATGCACCCAGGAAACAGAAAGCGCCTATCGGATCCCACCCATTTCTGTCTAAATCACATTGGATTAGTATTATCACAGGACCTCAAAGTTCAGCAAAATATAGTAGGTAATTTGCGGGGGAATTTTTACCTTTCAAATTACTGACATGGCCGATTCACACGGGATTAACAACACAGACAATCTCCGTAATTATTCACAGCAAAATCTGTAGTCTTGTTTTTTTTCAGTGGCAATACTTTTGAGCTTATGGGTGTTGATTTGGGAGTTGTTTTAACGCTTGTGATGATCAAAAAGTTCTGCGAGTGGTGTCAATCAAGCGAGTTAAATGTTAACACCTGTGACTGAGTCACTCCAGGTGGAGTTGATGATTGTTGAAGTTGTGCCTGATCTTATTATTGTGCTAATCCCTATGGCGATGGGAGTTTTTTTTTTTTAATATATATATAAAATGAATAAAAAGAAAAAACATTTTTTTAAATTAATTAATTTATTTTTTATTTAACTTGCTGTCAACACATTTGAACTTATGATGTAAGGAGTGTGTTGTGTGCGTTAACTTTTTTGTGCAGCCTTAGAATTTGGTGACTCGCATGTTAGGCTACACAGAATGCACTTTTAATGTTTAGTAAAACAAAACAATGAATTTTAACACATTAATGGAAGGAAATAACACAATTTTAGTTTTAAAAGCACTTCAATGTGTCATAAAATAACAATGCATGTTAAAAAAATGAACACTTACAGTGAAAGGGAATAACACTATTTTGAGTTAAAAGTGCACTTTAAGTGGTGTCATAAAACAACAACAAGGGTGTCAAATATTTAACACTATTAAAGAGTTAAAATATTAAAACTTTTCAAAGTGTACGTTTAACTGAGAATCTGTGAGAATTATATAAACTCAGAAAAAGTGTCAGATTTAACACTCCTGTTTTTGGTGTGTACAAAAAGCATGTGGTTCCTAGCTGAAACTAATCCCGTGAGAACAGGGATTAAAGCACATCTATAAACACACCCCTGTTTCACAGGCCATGAAGAATTACCTCGTTGACCAGATGTGGCCCACAGGCCACCAGTTGATTTTTGTCTTCTCTATATCAGGAAATCAAATGAACAGTTTATTGATGTTACCAGTCCTCGCCTGCAGAGAAGCATCCATCTGTCCATCCATCTATTCATCTGTCCATCCATCATTATTCTTAAGTATTTAAGTTTTCTCCCTCCAGCTGCCCTTGGGTCAAAATGACCTGCAAGGTCTCAGTATTAACTGAGGCCTTGTGGGTAGTTTGACCCAAGAACTGAGGCCTCATCCGATATTTTTGACCCAAAAGTTGCAGCAGAATTAAAATCCAACTCTCCTGGGAGTTGCACAACATATAGGTACACTAGATGGCACTTTTGCACAGCTCATTAAGATTTTTATTGATCCTGGAGGAAAATGTTGTGCCAGGGTTTCAATACAAATGAACATGCACAAGGAGCCACAAAAAACAAACAGAAAATAAAAACAGAGAATATAAAAACACCAACAGTTAAGGTCCAAAGCAGGTCAGGCGCTGACAGAAACATTGAAGTGTTTGTTGTGGTGCAGGATTAATTTAATTGTCCTATGTGCAGAAAGAGGGAGGAGTTGAAAAGTTTGATAATCACAGGGAGGAAGAACTTCTTGTGGCGTTCTGTGGAGCACCTCAGTGGTCTCAGTCTCCAACTGGCGGTGCTGCGGTAAGAGTCCAGCGTGGGTGTCAAGAGGTTCCGAGCAGGTGGTGCGGCATAGAAGAGAAGGTGAGGTTGGAAGGCTGACACACGACAAACATTTGGAAGTGTCTGATCGTTCATTGAAGAAGGGAGTGTCGGACGAAAAGAAGCTTTGGCATAAACTGTTTGTGACTGGACTGGAATGGCAGCTCAAGTAGAAGATGATGATGAGGATATGGATTTGAATGGTTGGACTCAGGTTGTTAGTGGAAGTGGGAGAGGAAGAAGAAGAATCGGGTGAGAAGATTCAATTTGAAAGTAGGGACGCAGGCTAGTAAAAGGTCTTTGGAAGAAAACTGTTCAGATGAAGGGACGACTGTAGTCTGCAAGAACATCGTTGAAGAGGAACTTAAAGTACCGTATTTTACGGCGTATAAGTTGCTACGGCGGGCAGCACGATGGCGCAACTGGTAGAGCTGCTGCCTCTCTGGTTCAAATCCTGGTTCGGGGGGGCCTTTCTGATTGGAGTTTGCATGTTCTCTCCGTGCATGTGTGGGTTTTCTCCGGGTACTCCAGTTTCCTTCCAAAGACCAAAAACATGCATGTTCGGCTGATTGGTCACTCTAAATTGTCCCTAGGTGTGAGTGAGAGAGTGAATGGCTGTTTGTCTCTTTGTGTCCCTGTGATGGACTGGAGACATGTCCAGGGTGTACCCTGCCCCTCAATCAGTGATGGTTGGACATGGGAACCGGCGACCACCGTGGCCCAAAATGGAAGAAGCGGGTAAAGATAATGGATGGAAGGATGGATAAGTCGCATCTATTATGCGTTATCGCGGAATCATTGCATTTATTATGTGTTTATTTAATGGTTAAAACTGCTTCATTTCACCTGGGCCAGCCAGCCAGCCAGCCAGCCAGCCAGCCAGCCAGCCAGCCAGCCAGCCAGCCATCCATCCATCCATCCATCCATCCATCCATCCATCCATCCATCCATCCATCCATCCATGGCAGCTAGCTCTCCAGCGTTCCTCCGCCTGCTCCAGCTGAGTGAAGCGAGAGCACACGAGAGGACTCGCTGTTGCAGTTCTTCAAAATTTAAAGCGTCAGTCAAAAACTGCGTTATGAATATATATTTAAAAAAAAAACGTATATAAGTCGCAGGACTGACAAATCTATGCAAAAAAAACCTGCGACTTATATGCCGGAAAATACGGTAATTCTGAAATTTAAAGAAGAAGATGACATCATACAGCTTGGTCCGATAGCACTATCAAGAGAACTCAAAAAGAAGACTGGAGATATTTATTTTGCAAAAACACTTAGAGATGGGAGTGTACCGACGAAGCTTTGAATATTGAAAATATCTGTAGAAAAACTGTGAGAGAGAACAGGATTTTAGGAGCGAAGAAAGTAACGAGGAGAGTGATAACAGGAATACGTGTAAATGAAGACCTAAAAGCTTAACAAGAAGAGCATTCAAGGTGTAGAGGTGAGTCAGATAAAACGATTGCCGAGAACAATAAATGGAGAAAGAGTTGAAAACCTGTCTATGATGATTGAATTTCAAAATAATGTACTTCCAGAGAAGGTTAAGATCGGGTTCATAAGCTTTCCAGTTAGGCCTTATGTCCCTCCCCCACTCCGGTGTTTTAAGTGTCAAAGACGTGGACACATTGCAGCAGTGGCAGCAAAGGCGTCCAAGATGTTGGGGTGATCATCGATATGAGGAGTGTGGTGAGAATGCTCAAGATAAATGTTGTAACTGTGGAGGACAGCATAGAGTGAAGTTAGGAAAAAGAACATTAAAGTGGAGCAAATGAAGACAATAATGCTGAAGCTGTGAAAAAAGTTCAAGAACAGACAGGAAGGAGAGAGATGAACAGAACCAAAGGCGACAACTGAACCTACAATTACTCTTTTTATTTTAGGGAACCATACTGGTAAAAGTTAATACTGTGACGCTGATGAGACATTGGAACATGTAATGTTACACTGCCAAACTTATGAGGAAGAAAGACATTGAATTCAAAATTTAAATGGAATTAAAGTAAAACTAGCTTTAGAAATAACTCATAGTACAATTCATCAGATAATATTTCATTATCTTAAATTAACACAGTTGTATAATGAATTTAATCCTTGAGTGGTCCGCACTTCATACCAGTCGGTGGAGGTAATGCACCAATTTCGTTATTTGCCAACCGCCCAGAAAAACCATCAAAGAAAAAAAGTCCAGTGTGACATCATGGGGGGGGTGACATATTCACTGTTCAGGGTCTGGAGCAGTTTCCTCAGCGTCCATTCATGCATGAACGAATGCTGGGTCATTTTGCATTCAGGATGAGATTTGTTACTGACAAGACTTTAGGACAAGATTTCAGTCAGCAGAATGCATCATGTTCACAGTTAATCAACCCAAAGTTAGCAGACTGAGAAGACCGAGGCACGAGGTAAGTGATTTTATTTACAGATTAAGCAGCTTCGATGCTGGAAGGGAAAGGGGGCAAGATGAGTATCATAAGATGAAGCCAGACAGGAGAAGTAGACAAGGTCCTGGGTTTCCTTAAGGGAGATGAAGATCCAGAGGAGGTGAGTAATGGAGGAGAGAGGAGCAGATCGCAGGTCTAAGCGTTGGTGGTTTTCCAGTACTAGTTTGGCAGTTGAAGGGACAATATCGATCCACAGGCGAGCCACGAAGTGAAAGGAGGTCTTAGGAAAGACTCAAACGAGCAGGACTCAGGAGTCACAGCAGGAGATCACAAGTTGTCCATCTACTCTATTACCAAATGGCAGAAGATGACCCAGCGCCAGGAGAACATCTGGCGGGAGCTTTCATGCTCAGCAGAGCAGTTCTTCCCAATCAGCGGCAGGTGTTGAGAGTTGGTTGATCGGTGCGGCTGTGGAGAGAGTGAGTGGCAGAGAAACCCAAGAATCCTACAGAAGAGGAGACGAAGCCTTTGTCCCAGCAGGTAGGTCAAACACAGGAACTATCTGTGGCGGCTGTGGCTGAGTGGTTAGAGCAGTCGTCCTCCAACGGGAGAGTTGGGGGTTCGATTCCACCAGCAGTCACATGCTGAAGTGTCCCTGGGCAAGACACTGAACCCCTCATAGCCTCTGATGTGTGTCCCATCGGTGTCTGAATGTGATCTAAAGCACTGATTAGTCTCTACAGATTCAAATCAGCTTTGACCTAGCAGAGTGCTGCATGAACGGGTAAACGAGGGCACAGATTGTAGTGTAAAACGCTTTCAGTATATTGATAAGAGGGAAAGGCGCTATATAAGTACAGTCCATTTACCATCTGTCAGGTGTAAACTACAAACAGGGACAAGTGTTTTTGTCTAGAGAAATCGCCGTTGAGTTTACGTACCTGTGCTGTGCAGGCCGACCTCTTCAAACAGGTGTCCAATTCACACTTTCAGCGCAGGAATCAGTCTCTAATGGCTTCATATTGTCACAGGACTCAGTTTTAAAGTACATGCTCTTGTTTTTCAAAAGCGTGAAAGAAATTTTTTTAAATTGTGCTAAAGTAATTTGTCTGCACCCAGCATGTGTGTGCACGCCTGCTGGGAGGAGGTGGTTGTGTAATGAAGCTGAAACATAACGGAGTTTGAAAAAAAATACAGCAAATGCTTCTTATTTTGCTTCAGGTGTGTTTGTATGTGTGTACAGAATCAGAATGCCTTTATTATCCTTGCACAGTGAAATACAGTGAAAGTACTTTCTGTACAGCCGTCCTAAAGATGGACAGAAGTGCACAAGGGGCTGCAGCTTCTAAGATGCGCTGCCCTTGTTGCTTAGATAAGAAAAAATGGAAAACATATGGAGAGAGAGGTATAAAAAAATAGATCTCTCACACCGTGTCCCTGACAGGGCACGGTTTGAGGCATCAAAAAAATCCACCACCACAAAGCAACATAAATAGATACATTTGCGTGTGGAGTGGGTAGGGGTTGGGGGCCCCAGCGCAGCCGACAGGTGAGCGACGCAGCCCCTGGCGCCTTCGCATCTCCTAGGTTGCTGCCTCAGGTGAGGCGAGGGAGGCGTTTGAGTTAAGGAAAAGTCGAAGCACAGCACAGTCCAGAGCCCCCACCCTCCAGCCATAGTCCTAGTAAGAGGTGTTTGTTTATCAGCCAGCTCAGTTGAGCTGTGTATGTGTGTGTAGGTATGTACAGATGTACGTATTTTACTTATGCATGTATGTATGTAGCGTGTACGTGTGTGCTTGTGTGTGTATGCGTGTACAAGTTTCAAGGATCTTTATCATCATTTGCATTACGTGTGGTGCATGAGGTGGAACAAAGTTGTGTACACAGGGTCCTGGTTATATCCAACAACAGCAAAAATTGTAAAAAGAAACAGTAATAAGGATCTAAGATATAAACTAAGAAATATGCTAAACACTAATAAACAATACGCTGAACAACAGCAGCACGAACACGAGTCTGTGTGAGTAGATGAGTATGAATGAATAAGCAGCAGCAGGAGATCAGCAGCATGGATAATCAGCAGCACATATCAACCATCAAAGTGGCTTTACAGTGATTTTTTTTTTCATAGTGATAATCCTGGTTAAAGATTCATGAGTCTAACAGCTTCACGGTAGAAGCTGTTCCTCAGTCTAGTGGTTCTGCACTTAATGCTCCTCAATCTCCTGCCTGAGGAGAACAGGTCAAAAAGTGTGTGTGCTGTTGCCCTGACGTCCCACATCATGAAGGTCCTAGAGGGACTTCTGCTGACCCACCTGACTAGACAAACAAGCACATATCAGGACCCACTGCAGTTTGCTTATCAGCATGGACTTGGAGTTGAAGATGTCATCATACACCTGCTTCAGCAAACTCACTGTCATCT
Organism: Nematolebias whitei; assembly: GCF_014905685.2. Lineage (NCBI taxonomy): Eukaryota > Metazoa > Chordata > Actinopteri > Cyprinodontiformes > Rivulidae > Nematolebias > Nematolebias whitei. The sequence goes on from NC_056509.1 coordinate 41,454,714, forward strand.
ATAAAAGGCAGACAGCACTGTGAGAGTCATGTTCTTTGATTTATCCAGTGCATTTAACACAATCCAGCCTGATTTGCTCCGTCAGAAACTCCAGAAGACTCAGGTGGAGGCTTCAACAATCACCTGGATCAAAGACTACCTGACAAACAGATCACAGTTTGTGAGAATAAAGGGTTGTGTGTCTGACCAGATGGTCAGTAGCTCAGGAGCACCACAGGGGACTGTACTCTCACCATTCCTTTTCATTGTACACCTCAGATTTCCAGTACAAAACAGACTCCTGTCATCTGCAGAAATATTCAGATGACTCTGCAGTGGTCGGATGTATCAGAGATGGACAAGAAGCTGAGTACAGGGAACTGGTGGACCACTTTGTGGCATGGTGTGGAAACAATCATCTCATCTTGAATGTGAACAAAACATAGGAGATGATTGTAGATTTCAGGAGAAACAGGAACAGATCCAACCCTATTTCCATCATGGGAGAAGAAGTGGAGGTGGTGGAGAAGTATAAATACCTTGGGGTTCACCTGGACAACAGACTGGACTGGAAATGCAACAGTGAAGCATCTACAAGAAGGGACAGAGCAGACTGTACTTCTTGAGGAAGCTGAAGTCCTTCAATGTTTGCAGCAAGATGCTGCATATCTTCTATAAGTCTGTTGTAGAGAGTGTTATCTCTTCTGCCATCATCTGCTGGGGGAGCAGCACCAGAGCAAGTGACTTAAAAAAGATCAACAAGCTCATAAAGAAGGCTGGCTCAGTTCTGGGGACTCCTCTAGAACCTTTGGAGATGATTGTTCAAAGAAGGATTCTTCATAAAGTGAAGAACATTACAGACAACCCTCAGCATCCTCTTCATCAGACTGTCATACAACACCAGAGAGTCTTCAGTCTGAGGCTTCTTCAGATCCGTTGTAGGACAGACTGCTACAAGAGATCCTTCCTGCCCACAGCCATCAGCATCTAGAACAATTCTTCAATGAAACCAGGATGATGAGTTACCACATTGAATTTCCCTCTGGGATTAATAAAGTATTTTTGAATTTAATTGAATTAAATGCCATACATGTATGGCTAAAATCTGATGTGATAGTAGTTATTCACAACACATACGCCAAGTGCTAACCGATAACACAAGACGACACGAGTTATTATAGTGCATAAGATTACCCATGTTATATATATATTTTTAGATTAGACTAAAATGTCTCTAACTCCATCACTTCTCGACAATCTTAGTGTAAAACTCTTGTACGGAAGGTGGCGGTTGATTAAGTCTATAATTAGGAAGTCACATTGACTCGGACGTTTTGTGTTACATAATTGAAGCTGTGCATAGAGCTGTATACCTATAGTATAATCACGTTCTCGGGACCATAAAACCTGAACTGTGTTCTGAACCAAAGGACTGGGCCCATTCTAATCACTGATCTTAGCTAATGAAAAGTCGTGCTTATCTGTAAAAACGTCAGTTATCTGCTCTCTGTGTGAGCTGACGGCACTCAGTAAGAGAAGTGCAGAGACAAGCTGTTCGGTAAGTTTGTCTTTTCTTAACTACAGCTCCGGCAGGATGATCTGCTCTCTTTACGGATTTTATCCTGCTCGATAATCTAAATGTGCGTTGATGCTTCCGTCTTTTGTTGCTTTATACTCGCTATGCTTTGATTATTTGATTGGTAAAAGAATAAAGTCCCGTGCTTTGCTTGACTGATCCCCGTTTGTGTTTCCAGAACCTTGAGTCCTGCTCCCATCATGGACAACGCAGCGGATCTGTCTTCTCTACAGGATGGCTTCTCGTTCAACATGACGTCTGTCAACGTTAGCAGTCTTCCGACAACTTTTCTGTCACCCGTTGTGAACAAAGTCGTCAACATTCTTATCATTATTGTCTTGTTCATCACTATGATTTCACTGGGGTGCACCATGGAGGTGTCCAAGATAAAGGTCAGCAGCTCCACGTCCAATCAAATCTGTTAGGTTAGAGCGTTCACGTTCATGGAGGAAATAAAAAGTCTATGGATGGATTGATGTTTTTGTGTCTTTGTGTTCCAGGACCACATTTTAAAACCTAAAGGGGTGGGCATTGCAGTTCTTTCCCAGTACGGCGTGATGCCTCTCACGGCTTTTTGCTTGGCTAAGGTTTGTTCTGCAGCTCCAGTCAGAAAATCTGATAAAAAAAATCCTTGCATTAATTTTCATTTCATACATCCACTGAATGTTAAAACACCTTAAACTGCATATTTATTCCAAAAAGATGGAAGGCGTGCATGTTTACCATCGTCTTGCATTAGATTGTTTACTGAGTTTGAGTAGTTTTAAAGGTCAAAATGTTTTCTGTGCTCTTGCTGTGTCAGCTGACTCACAGCTCAGGTTTTCCTCTTTCATTTGGTTCATGTTGATTCAAATGTTTACTGTGGGTGATGGATAGCTGTGAACTGTGGAGCAAGTCAGCACCGCGTTTGTGGACATTTGGATTAGAACAAGTCACAAACAAGGATCTGGGACTTTGATTTATAGCTTCAGTAAATGTATTGATCAGTTGTGTTTTGGCTCTAATTCTAATTTAAATGTGATATTGTTTAAAATGATCATATTGTCAAAGTCGCTTTCCAGGAAAAATGGTGTCAGAAGACATAACATATCGTGCAGTGTATTTAGTGGTTATTATAAATCAACAATTCCAGCACTGTCTCATTTGCATATCTGTATCTTTACATTCTGCTTCCATCAGAGCAGCTCCCATGATGCATCTTGTCACCAGTTTGTGTCATTGTGTTGCGTTTCAGGCCTTCCAGCTTACTGAAATAATGACGGTGGTCATTCTAATCTGTGGCTGCTGCCCTGGAGGAGCAGCCTCCAACATCCTGGCTCTGGCTCTGAATGGAGACATGAACCTCAGGTACACACAGACACACACACAGACACACACACACACAGACTGCACAACAAATCTGAAACTAAATAAAACCAACACAAATAAATACTCAAATAGATAAAAAGAAAATAGATCTCAGTTGTGTGTTATGAAGGACACACCTTCGACGGATGACTTGAGCAACTGCTGGCCTTGTAGACATGCTATAGCATTGTTTATTATTTATTTATTTACTTACTTTTATAATAAATCACCACAAAAGACAGCTGACTTGTTTTGTCCACCCTAGTTTCAAAAAAATCTACCAAAGCATCAAAATAGAAGCTAAAAGCTAAAGGCAGCAAATCTATAGCTCAGTGCTGAAAGTAGTGAATCACTAGCTAAAAGTAAGAAACTGGGTAAAAGCTGAAAGTTAAATGTTAGCTAAAATTATCATTTAAAGACAAATAAAAAAAGAACAACATACAAACAAATTTCAAAGAGAACAGTGTTCTATGGTAAAACTAAAACAGAGCACTAGCTAAAAGGTCAAAGCCATAAAATGCTAGCTAAATGATACAAGAAGCAAATATTAGCTAACACGTAAAACTAACAAAATGCTTGCATAAAAGTAAAAATACTTAAAACGCTAGCATTACCCCACCCGGGACCCTGCATGCTGCACGACCCCGCACCTTTACTTTCTCCACACAATCTGTAAACTTGCCTGGTGGCACCGTTGCGATGCAGGGCAGATTTCATGAGGGGCATGCGGTACAGTATCCTGGTCAAATAACGCTGCACAAAAAGCTCATGATAACATTTTTGAATTACATTCATGCCTAAAACACCTGGGGTTGGAGGTACTTTGCCAGGGGGCTCTTTTATAATTAAAACCCCTCAGTTTGGCATGTCTTTGCCACAAAATTTAACACTAAGCTCTATATAGCCAACAAAAGGGATGTTTAACCCATTTGCTGCCTTAAGCTGCAACAACTGGCAAGAACGGAAGCTATCAGGGAGTGCTCCTTAAAGGAATATTCCGTGAGGGTTGACACCATAGATCCAGTGTCAATTAGGCAGGGCACCTGAACACCTCCCAAACACACATCTAAATGTGGACACAATGTAACAAGTTTGGGTGTTTCCCTATCATTACATGGTGCTGTGACAGCCAATAGTGGCCCCACCCGAACTGCAGCTCAACAATTCAGTGAGATCTGGTTTTCCAGGACTGCAGAGTTATGAGGCAGGGTACTAGAGGACTGCTGAGGGCCACGTACACCATCACATTCCCTGGCATAATGACCTGGCTGTTGGCACTGAAACCCCAACGATGGGGCTGAAAGACAACGAGCCCTACCACCCGATGAGCCCTCTCGTTCCCATCCAGTGGCTTCAGCCTTAACATCAGGTAGAGTAGCCGCTTCTCCCGTACAAAATGTTCCAATGCTTGCCGCAGGGGACCATCTAAAACATGCTCCACAAACTGATCCCTCAACAATACATCAGCAGTAACCATGCTGGTGGGTGCAGAAGATTGAACCTCCTCCGTTAAGCCCATCAATGCAAGGGGACAACCTCTTGAAAGGTTTCATCCTCCTGCAATGAAACAAAAGAATCAGAACAGCCATATACCTCCTTCAGCTCTTTAATGATGCAAGCAGACCGTTCAACACTAGAGCGGTATCTACTCGTGCCTCACCCTCCAGATGATCATACAAAATAAAAAGCCTGATCAACTGGTGATAAATGATGCGCCCTCTTACAGGCCTCAGCCTCCTCCAAACACTCATTTAACCCTATTCCTCATCTTCCCCTGAACATTGGACATTTCCGGTCACGAGACACAACCTCTCTGACACAGGGGGATAAGGAGTAGGCAGAACAGCTGGAGGTGCAGTTGAGGCAGAGGAGTCAGCAGAAGTCCCCGGGGCAGAATGTTCCTGACGCAACCGCTCGTTGTCTGCTGTCAACTGGGCAAGCAAGTCCCGCATTTCTTGGACCTCGTCCTCCACGATCCGGATCCTTTGTGATAAGGTGAAACTCAATCCCAAACACAAAACAAACAAACAAACAAACAAAACAAAAATCAAGCCTCCTTTTCCACAACAGTCTGCCCAACCAACGACGCCACTTGTGGCACATGTGTGTGATTATCTTTAAAATATGAAAGTTATAATGAAGTGAAGGAAACCAACAACGCCACCCGGGATTATACTCCAGGAAATCTAAATAGTAAAAGAAGTACATGTTTGTTTTACTGGAGGAAGGAGACAAGATTCAAATTAATTCTACCAAATTTATTGGAGGGCAAAGGGGTACAAATGCAAACATTTTAAAAGTATTTTGCATTTTAAAATACACAATGGCAGAAATTTGTTAAGACTGTATTATAGAAGCTTAAAGCTAAAAGTAGCAAATTTATAGCTCAGTGCTGAAAGTAGCAAATCACTAGCTAAAAGTAAGAAACTGGGAAAAAGATAAAAGTAGTGAAATGTTAGCTAAAATTATCAAAGACAAAAAAAAAAGCATACAAACAAATTTCAAAGAGAACAGTGCTCTATGGTAAAACTGAAACGGAGCACTAGCTAAAAGATCAAAGCCATAAAATGCTAGCTAAATGATACAAGAAGCAAATATTAGCTAACATGTAAAACTAACACAATGCTTGCATAAAGTTAAAAATACTTACCACTAGTGAACAATGCTAGCTAAAAGTAGCAAAAAGATATACAAATGGATAAAATGCTATCCTAAAGGTATACGTAGCTAAATGCTAGCCTAAAGCTAAATGTAGCTAAATGCTAGCCTAAAGCTAAGTAGCTAAATGCTAGCATAAAGCTAAAAGTGCCATGAGAAAATAAAGCTAGAGCAAGTTTGCTGAAGTAATTTGTACAAAGAACAATAAAGTTTTTGAAGGAAGTACTTGTACATGAACTTGTACTTGTACAGTAGGCCTACGTGTATTTCTACGGAGAATGGTTTGTAAGTAACAGTAAATGTTTTTGAAAAGTTTAAAAGTTACAAAAACCAGAAGTCGTAGCTTGAATGTCCCAAAATGAGCTGAAGATTTTGACTTTTGAATAGTTCAAATGGCAACAAGTATGCTCGGGTAGTTAGAACAATAAAGTATGGAGATGGAATAAAGAGAAACAGGATGACTATGGTGCGACGGCTGAACGGGTCTTTTGTAAGCCCAGATGATTTTGTGGATTAGAATTAATTTATGAGTTCAGTGACCTCTTTAGATACTGTACATCAGCATTAATATTCCCGGTGCTTTAATTTATTACAGTACGTACGCTGTGTGAAACAAAACGCTGGAGTTGAATGACCAGCAGGTCATCATCAGTCTGGCCATAAAGTCTTGATCTTATCACAAAAAGAAGACAACAACCCCTTTTAACTATCAACAGCTACGTCCCTCACCCCATTACATACGTCCTGAAGCAGCAGGCGTGAGCTTTATGGTGTTTGTGTACTTCAGGACATTCCAGCTGTATCTGATGTCTGAGGAGCTTATCTGAGAACAGCCAAGGCACGAACAGGGCTGCTGCTCGACACAAAAATTAAACCAATAAAACAGACGAGAAGTTTTCTAAATGCAACACGTGCAATTTACTCATTTCCTTGTGTTCAAATGTAAACTGTTCCCTCTCTAGAAACGTTTCTTTCTTTCCCTCTCCTACAACCATTTTGAGTGTATTGTTGAACCATGAAGACTTTGAAAGTTGTTTTTCTTCTTGTGTCCCGACAAGTCCTTTAAAAGAAAGAGTTCAAAAGGTTGAAGGATTTACGTTTTAGCTGAAGCGTAGAAAATATCCAGTTTTTCAGGAAATTGAACTTGATAAAAACAAGCAACTTTTTTTTTTTGTCTTTCTTAATTTTGAGTATTTTAAGTGAAAAGTTTAAATACAAAATGCCATCAGCATCACTCACGCTGTGGGGAAAAGTTTGATGCGTTGCCAATTTTGCAAATTCTCACCTACAAAGAATGGAGAGGTCTGAAATTTTTATTGTAGGTACACGGCAACTGTGAGAAACAGAATGTAAGAAAAACAAATCAGAAAATCACATTGAATAATTTGTAAATAATTCATTTGCATTTTACTTCATGAAATAAGGATTTGATACAGTAGTAAAACCGAATTTAATAATTGGTACACAAACCTTTGTTTTCAGTCACAGAGGTCAGATGTTTGCTGTAGTTTCTGACCAGGGATTTTGGCCACACTTCTCCAGATCTTCCAGGTTTTGAGGCTCTCGCTGGGCAACATGGAGTTTCTGCTCCCTCAAAAGAGCTTCTATTGGGTTCAGGTCTGGAGACTGGCTAGGCCACTCCAGGACTTTGAAATGCTTCTTTCAGAGCCACTCCTTAGTTGTCCTGGCTGTGTGTTTGGGGTCATTGTCATGATGGAAGACCCAGCCATGACCCATCTTCAATGCTCTTACTTTGGGAAGGATGATGTTGGACAAAAATCACACAATCACACCCCATCCATCCATCCATCCATCCTCCCTTCAAAACAGTGGTCGTCTTATCCCCTTCGCAAAAAAGAACCCCCAAAGTATGATGTTTCCACCCCCATGCTTCACAGTTGGAATGGTGTTCTTGGGGTTGCACACATCCTTCTTCCTCCAAACACGGCGAGTGGATACCAAAAACCTCAATTTTGGTCTCATCTGACCACCTGACCTTCTCCCGTGCCTCCTCTGGATCATCCACATGGTCATTAGTGAACTTGTGCTGGCATGAGCAGGGGGACCTTGTGTGCCCTGCAGGATGTTAATCCATGACGGCGTAGTGTGTTACTAATGATCCTCTTGGAGAATGTGGTCCCAGTCTCTTCAGGTCGTTGACCAGGTCCTCCCGTGTAGTTCTGGGCTGATTCCTGACTCATCCTTACCCCACGAGGTGAGCTCTAGCATGGAGCCCCAGACCAAGGAAGATTGACCTTGATCTTGTGTTTCTTCCATTTTCTAATAATTGCACCAACAGTTGTTACCTTCTCACCAAGCTGCGTGCCTTTTGTCCTGTAGACCATCCCAGCCTGGTGCAGGTCTACGATTTTGTCCCTGGTGTCCTTAGACAGCCCCTTGGTCTTGACAATGGAGAGCCAGAATTCTTGCTGTTGGTAGATGATCAAATACTTATTTCATGACATAAAATGCAAATCAAGTATTTTAAAATCATATCTATCTATATACTTAAAATGTGACTATTCTGATTAAATGTTCAGGCAGTAAAGGGATTAGTCCAGTTGTGTAGATGTCAGTATTTCAGAATAAATGGAAACAGGTCAAAGAAACATTGAAGGCTGTAAATTTTGTGATAATCAGATTTGTTGCCTGAAGAACCTGAGAGTTGTTAAACCCGAACCTGCAAGACTCACTGGCGGCCCCTGGGGGCGCTTTTAGTTTTTCCTTCATATCTAAACTCATGCAAGTTCCAACTGTCACAACAAAGATTTGTCAACAGTTCCGTCTATCTGATAATTTGTGCTGAGAAGCCTCTGGAAAAGCCTCACACAGTCAACTTGTCCAAGTTAACACAGTCCCAGTTTAAATTCACCCGAGTGCCTGACTTCGCTGAATTATAGCAAGAACATACAGTACATTGATTTGTCTTGCCACGGTAAGGTTCACCGACCCCTCAGGAAAGACGTGCGGGGCATGAAACACCATGCAAACTGTGTGTTCAAAGGGCACATCGTAAAAACTGTTTCGGTTTCTGCCCTTAGCATCGTGATGACCACCTCCTCCACGATACTGGCTCTCGGCATGATGCCTCTCCTGCTCTACTTGTACTGTCAGGGCTTCTCGACTCTGCAGAAAGCCATCCCTTATGTTGACATCGTCATATCCCTGGTCCTGATCCTGGTGCCGTGCGGCATCGGCATCCTCATCAACTACTACAAGCCGCAGTATTCCAAAATCATCACAAAGGTCAGTGCACGACCACCAGGGTCAGGAGGGTTTGCACTCCTTTGCCGGGTCTTGGTCTGTGAATTTTTGATTTAACAAAAACAAAGACGTCTTGTACCGTTACCCTCAGGTAGGCCTCAGCATAATGGCAATTTCCAGTGTGGCAATTGGAATCGTCGTCTGCATCGATGTCGGAGAGGCCATCCTGGGTGTGCTGTCTCCCACCCTGATGGCCATCGCTGCCCTCATGCCCTTCATCGGTTACACCTTCGGTTACATCATCTCCTCGCTCTTCAGGCTCAGCCAGTCGTAAGTTAGATGGACACTTACTGTACTGATGTTCGGTGACTGGAGGCGGAGCCTTTCTGTATGCATATTCATGACTGATGTACACGTCTACCCTACGTCTTTAGGGAACGGAGAACCGTTGCTGTGGAAACAGGCTGTCAGAACATCCAGCTGTGCGCCACCATACTGAAGCTAGCCTTTCTGCCAGCAGTGATCGGGCCTTTGTTCATGTTCCCGATGGTCTACCTGTTCTTTCAGCTGATTGAGGCGGTGATACTCATCATCCTGTTCAGGTGTTATCAAAGGTTCACCCAGAAACCGAAAGGTGAGACTGTCAGCAGCTGTCTGAAAACCTCAACTTAATGTGAGGGCTCTTGTATGGCAAGAAAAGACTTTTTAAAATGACCCATGCTCTTCTAGAGAAGTCGTTTTTATCTCTAGCTTCACATTTGAACTCAGTTGACCACCTGGTTGAACAAGCGGACTGGTTTTAATGGCTCGAAGAGAGAATTTCATTCTTCCTGTTTTCCAAAGAGAAGAACCAAAAAGAAATTGATGCAGTTGTCAGGGGCTCATTATGGTCACCATGGCAGCCACGCGACTGTGTTTCACTCCCTGATGGATTGAAAATAAGGCCTAAACCAGGGCTATTAAACAAAACTGCTCAGTGGGCCAGTTTCTGAAAACCAGTAGCTCAGGGGCCGGACATTCAGCGATTAAAGTCATCATGTAAATAAACAAAGTTTTACAATGATCTGTTGCCTTTTAAATTCTTTACTGCATTGAATCATAAATGCAAAAAACAGAACCCAAACAGAGACACACCCCCCCCCCCAAATAAAAAATAAGATGAAGCAGGCCGGATTGAATTCATCCCGCAGGCCGCCCGTTGAATAGCCGTGGCCTAAACTGTTGCTCTGTGAAAACTGTCGGTCACGACCAGCAGGTGATGGTGGCACATGAATTTTTTTTTGTTTTGTTTCTACATCGTTTTACGCAGAGGATACAACAAGTGAAAAACACCGGTAGCTAAATTATTGAACCCGTGTTAGATTTGAACGTGGACTTCGTATTCCGATGAAACCCCGAGATAAAATTGTAATTCCTGTGAGAGGGACTAAGTAAAAGAAGACAAAAATACTTAAATTTAAACGTACAGTTTGTACCAGAATTACCGTACGCTAGCAAGAAGTTTGCCAAAGATTTAACATTTTTTAGACAGCTCTTAAGTTTGACATGGGCTGTTGGGCATTCTGTGCAAACGTAGAAATAAAACTTAACTGATTTGGGTGAAAAACTGTAAAAAATTTTTTTTTTAAAAAGTCAAAATGACAGTTCACTTTCTGTGGCCTGATTTAATTCTGAACATGTTCCTGATCTCCTGAAAGGGGATGCATTTCCTCATTTTGATAAAAAAAACAATTTATCTCTTATTTTTCTGCACTTCTTTGCTGATTTTATCTTCGTTGAACAAAGCACCACTCCCAAAAGTCATGGCACACTATTTCCGATCGTGCCACACGTTTTGATGAATGACTGGCGTGTAAGTCAGCTGTGCAACGAGATACAGGACAAACTCAAAGATCATTTTTTGATGCAGGGACCTTGAGGAACGAGTGCAGATATAAGTGTTGGGTGCAGAAAATATAACCCTTAAGACTGAAAGCTAGTTGCTAATTTACATACGAGTCGAGTTGGACTAAACCGCTTGATGTAGAAACAATTAAAAGATACAGATATACATTTTAAACCGTATTCATCAATAAATTATACTTTCATTTGCCAAAATGGCATTTTTACAAAGACAAAAATTTGGTACTCAAATTGGAAATTTACTGCAACTTAAAAAATAAACGAACGAACGCCTTAGCTTAAATATTAAACAGTAATAAGATCGAATGATGACTATTTGAGCAACTTCTATTTAGCTGCATCCGCTGAAATACTGTAGTTCAATAAAATGGTACTATTTTATTACAGAATACTATGCCACCATGTACTGAAGTGGAATAATAAGAATTTATGGCGAGTGTGCACAAACTAGTCTAAAATTCTTAAAACCATCCTCAACTGGACTGTTCATCGGGAACAAGACATTAAATGTTATCGGTTTGAATCGAGCTGCTTGCTTCAAGTCTTTTGAATCATTTCCTCTAAAATGGTATTTTTAATTCGTTTCTTTTGTCTTGTAGAAAAATACAAGCCAGCATCAACTGGAGACGAGCTGAAGGAGCTCCCTGAGACGACTGCGTGATGCATGAAAATCAACAACTGATTTAAACCCAATACATTTTTTTTCCTTGTTTTATTAAACAGAAATGTTGAAATAGGATTAAAAACCGTCAGGTTGAGTATTTTGTGTACATTTGTGATTAATTTCCAACAAAACGCTAATAAAGACAAATGTCAAGGTTTCATTAAAACTGTTTTATTGGGTCTGTATTTTCTTTAACACCATACAAACATCTATAACAGTTCACTGAAAATAAAACCCTCATGTACAAAAGTTGTTTTTCCCTAAACCTGTCTATGTGTTCAGGTGAACCACAGTAACTGTCACAGTACCAACAAGTAGCCTTGGAATTACATTTAAACACTTTGACAAAAGGTTGTGATCTGTACACCAATCTCAAACTAAAATAAGAAAAAAAAAAAAAAAGCCATAATTTCCTGGTTTTACTTCTCAAAACTCTTTACAAAATTAACACTAATAATCCTCAGAATAATTGGTAGCATACGCAGATGTTTGGAGGAATAACCCAACTGTACATGAGTGTTTTGACACAGAAGCTGCCAATGACATGTTGGCGCTTTGTGAGCATGAAGCAAACATTTTATCGTTCAAGACAACTAAGATGTCAATGTGTGATCAAAACAAGCACATCCAAGCATTCACAGCTGCATCTCATCCACACGTGTACATCTGCTGCCATGGTTACATGGTTACGGTCAGAACGGAAAACGTTCCGCTGACAAAGCAAAAATATCTCGGAAAACACGAGGAGCACATCAATCAAAAACATCCTGTAAAAAATACAGAATCCAGTTTTTATTAGTGTGAATGGTGGTGATTATGGTTTACTCTGGTTCTGATGGTGCAGCGGAGGTCTAACTTGCGTTCATACTGGTCATTCATCCATCAGTTCATGTGTGAAGGTGTCAGGAGTTGTTGGTTAATGAGGCCTTTATCAGATGTACTGGCATGTATTCTGTTAAAGCTGTTTAAACTGAAAGCTCTTGTTGGAAAATAAAATATTACCGTTCAATTTTGAGCTGTCTGTGAAACTGAGAAGTTTAAAGACAATTAAAAAAAAAAAAAAAATCCAAACATGAAGCCTAAATTTCAAAAAACAAGGACTTACTCAACTTTTGCTTTTCAGCGTTGACTGTCAGTAGAAGGAGATCTAGAGCGGGAGCGGGACCGGGACCTGGAGCGAGAGCGGGACCTGGAGCGAGAGCGCGAGTTAGATGCCCTCTGAGCCGGCAGAGGGGAGGACGGGGTCACGGACTTGCTCGTCTTGGAGCGTTTGTTGGGCTCCTTTGATTTGGGGCTTGGCGAGGAGGTGCCGCCTGCAGGTGAGCCGCTGCGGGAGCGGGAACGGTGGTGGGCCTTGGCAGGGCTGCGGGAGCGTCTGGGAGAACGTGACTGAGAGCGGCCGCGGGAACGGGACCGTGAGCGAGATGAGCTGTCGGAGCGGGAACGGCTTCTGGACCTGAAACAAATAAGAACAAATAAGGTGACTATATAAACGCATTGATCATCACACACTGATCAACCATGAACCATAAGTTACTGAAACTAAATCAGAAAAAGGGCACGTTTGAATGAAAATTTTACCGAACATTTTGTTGATTTCAGCCACAAATGAGAGGATACGAGGCTTTAGTGATTTGTTAACATTCACTTTAGGTTTAGGGGAATTTAAGTAATTGACTTCATTACAAACAGGAATGCAAGAGATGATTCCTTCATGTATACGGACGTTTTTGGACTTGAGCTTTTAAACACACCTCTTTTTGGCAGCTTCAATGAGTTTGATTTTCCTCCCATTGATTTCCTTTCCAGCCAGTTTGTCAAGTGCATTTTTCAGATCACTGTGAGAGGCAAACTCAACCACTCTGAAGAGAAGAAAAAAAACCCTCATTAAATTTATTTTTTCTTTTACAAAATAAACAAAAACACTCATGCCACTAACTGTGACATCTGTCATCCAGGTTGACAAGATCCTTACCCTTCGTTGAGCTTAGGACGATGTGCGTCAGCAAATGTCACCTCTCCAGCTTGTCTCATGAAATCTTTCAGGTCCTACACATGTAAACTTGTGTCAGTTTTCAGGGAGGCTCGGTACACAAGCACAGGCTGAGATATAAACTGGATTGATTTACCCAAAAGGAGAGATGGTTAGATTTTTCAGAAAAAAATTACAGACTACTGCAGATAAAGAGGATGAGTCCAAGAATCTCAAAGTCTGTTCAACCAATCAGAGCTTCAACAAAAGATTCTATAAATCCTAGAAAAATATATACAATGTGCATAAACCTAGATATTAATTCCCTTTGACGGGACTAGAACTGCACAAAGTTCGTTTTGCAACAGCTTTGAGATCCTTGAACGAATCACTCGTTACCCCACAGAGATGAACACCATCTGCATGAACAACAGTGGGGCCTTCTGGGAAGCATCTGGCACCACGAGCCCCATTTTGGGGCTCAGGACTCGTGCCGGTACCGCCCCCACCTTGGCACCCCACCTCAGTAAAGAGAGTGAACAGGGTGGAAGAGAGGAAACTACTACCTGAGAGCGAAACCCTTTGAGATGGGCCGCAGGCTCTCCGAGCCCACCACAATGAGGATTACAGCAGATTATATCCATGGACACCTGGAAGGAATTCACACTCTCTCGCGATGTGCGGGAACACCACAGGGAGGGGGGGATATCGATCGAAGCCCCTCAAATTAACGAACCATCGATCATTACGTCACCACCATCACCATCGACTCTCGCTCTTTCGTCTGCTTTCTCTCTGCCAACTCTGTTTCCTCTCTCCTGCTCTCAACCACACAGCAGGCGTCGCGAGCGAGCGAAGGGCCGCCAGCGCCTCTAGTGTGGAGCAAGCGCTCACATGACCAGCAGGCATCAACTAGGAGTAGGACACACTGGCTGACAGCACAGGCTCAACCCAGACAGAAGGACCCAGAAGGGGTTAACTCCACCATAAGCGAGCTCTTCCTTATGACACAACAGACAGGCTGGCAAATAAAGGGGTGGAGAATTGGTTAAAATTTGTAAACAGGAACAAATTTGGTGTTTTGTTTCTTGTTACTGCTCTTCTGAATTCTCAGTAAATTGCATAAAATACTAAAAAATACATTTTGGGCTTGAATCACAGAATACTAATACATATTAACTAAGTCTAATATTACTACTGATTTAGTGTATAAATATGCTCTGTTCTTAACAGCCCATAAACTAAGTGTATGTGTATAATGTTGGAGGCAGATAAATGAGGGTTATAACATCTGTAAAAATGAAGCTTTAAAAGACAATACAGACCTGCCAGCTCACACGAGAGGACAAGTTCTCCACAATTAGGCGGTTCTCGGTGCGCATTGGAGGAGGGTTTCTATTGAAGGAGACAAATTATTATATTGTGGATGAATGGTAAAAGATATTTAAACAAAGAAGCTAAGAGCTCTGAGCAGTAAACCCCCACCACACAAAAATATTCAATTATAACACCATGGTAATAAACTCAGCAAAGACATCTGTAAGAAAGTGAGACGTCCACTCGACAATATTCTGAGTTGTACCTCCGACTGCTTTGGGAGCCTCTGCCATAGCGATCGGAAAAACGTCCTCCTCCACCGCCACCGCCGCCGCCACCACCACGGCCGCGGCCACCTCGCAGACGTACACGAGCGTGCTCAATAGTCACCCTGATATCACAAGGACATTTTTTTGTAATGACTATAAGTGCAAGAGTCTTGGAACAAATTTAAAGAGCAATTTCAACCTGGGAAGCTTCGACTTTGTGCCATCTAAACTTTGAATGAGATTCTTACCTTTCATTGCACAGCTCTTTGCCATCAAGCTCATACACAGCATCTTCAGCATCTCTGGGATCATCAAACTCCTACAATGGACCAAACATGAACCTTTGTATGCAATGCTTTTAACATTTATAACCTTTCAATGTAATATTTGATGTAGCTACAGAATCAAAAATTCAAAATAACTTCTAATTTGAGTCAAAGTATCACTGGAAGTCATATCAGTTAAAATCCAAACAAAATGAACAATGTAAGGCAGAGTCCCCAGAGGGATGGTAATTCATTCACAAGAGTTGGTCTTTTAAAACTACCGGTAGTTGTGTCTCGATATCAGCCTCAAATACTCGTACGTAGACCTGTCGCAGTAAACGATAAATCAATTAATCGCATGATAAATGAAAATTATCAACCTCATTTTCATTTATGGGATTTATCGTTTCTTCGGGTCTCTCTTTCTACTGAAGACACTGGATGACAAAAAGCTAAACTCTGGTGCTCTTCACTGACCCCTCCCTTTTCTTTTCTCTTTAAAATCTGTTTGAACCGTCCAACGTTTTTGGATTGATAAAAGCAGCTAAGCTGAGAAGCTAAGCTACGAGCTAAGCTAACAGGGCGACCTTGAGAAAAAACCTCTGTCTTGTCGAAGCTCCAAAATTCACAGTTGAAACCTGTGCCTTCGTGTAAAAACTTGTTTTTCTCTGTAAAAAGTAGCTGAGCACTTGTCTACTGATTTTTTTATTAAAAGCTTTGTGTGAAAAATATTACGCTAAAGAGCTCAAACCACACCAAGCGTCCCCCATAAATAAAGGCTAAAAATGTCACCATGTCACGTCAAGGGCCCTCACTCCCATTTTTCTTAGAGACATGCTGCTCAAATTTCCATCTTTTGGTTTCAGTCTTATACTGCCATCAGGTGGTCAAAAAAGGTACTACACACCAGACAAATCAACATTTCTTCTAAAGTTTGACAATTATTGTTGAATTTCAAACAATATTATCGCTTATCACAATAATTTCTGAGACAATTGCA
Organism: Nematolebias whitei; assembly: GCF_014905685.2. Classification (NCBI taxonomy): domain Eukaryota; kingdom Metazoa; phylum Chordata; class Actinopteri; order Cyprinodontiformes; family Rivulidae; genus Nematolebias; species Nematolebias whitei. The sequence goes on from NC_056509.1 coordinate 41,470,868, forward strand.
CAGCAAAATTTGCTATTGTGACAGGCCTACCACCCACTGTGATGTGTTTCTAAAGTCATTGTGTAAGGTCTAAGTTAACTACTCGGTATCGGCAAGTAACCAAACTGAAGTACTTGTAGTCCTCTGGGAAAAAACTAACAAAAAAGAAACAAAACAAACAACACTAATATCGGGATAATGTTATTAACTTACTTTATATGTATATGAATGTTTCCGTTCAGTGCCCTGAGAGGACTTCTGTTGTGACTATAAATAAATTGAATTGAAACTGAATTATTTAAAACTATTCCAAATTTCTGTGTTATTTCAATGTATTTCACATATATTGTTGATATTTTTCTACTATGTTTTCTTTAGTATTTGTGGCCGTTCATTTAAGTCAGTGGTGCCCAATACGTCAAATGCGATCCACCGGTCGATCTCAAAGGTATTATAAATAGATCGCATGGCATTAAAAAAAAAAAACAGATGTCAGCCTATCATCCATCACTATGAAATTTGTCACTTGAATGACACAGGACAGCCAGTCTGAGGCCCCGTTTACACGACATGAAATAAGAGTTGCATTCGGCCCCAAAAAATCTAATCCGACCCGACCCCAGCCATAATTTCCAAACCCCACCCGACGAATTAACAGTAATCACAAGTCCGAACCTGGGAACCCCCCACCCCGACATTTTTAATTAGTCATCAACAGTCAAGGACGCGCAGCTAAATAAAATTGGCATAAGATTCAGAGCTGAGAGGGCGTTTGACCTTTCATGGCCATAAAAAGCATTTAAACTCGGTTTCTGCCTGCATTCTTCTGAATTACTGAGACGCGGACAGCTCTGACACGAGTCTGCTTTGGGATCTCACCTGTTTGGGTCGTCGGCCACACAAGCCCGCTGAGTGCAGCGGCTGAATGAACGTCCATTTGGGCGATGGATCGCTGCCTGGCAGTACAGTCCCATCTGAAGCTTAACTGAACTTTTTACCTCTTTCAAGGCCGGTCAGTTCGCGGTGAAATGGCTGCATGCGGCTGGTGGACGTACGGCAGGCCATGTTATCATAATTGGAACGCGGCTGATCCTGACCTAATTAAAAGCTCGAGACCGGCCCAACCCGCCCATTAAATCACAATATAACGGCCCGGTCCTAATCCGGGTCGGGTTTGAAATCTAACGTGAAACCAGAGTCTTTCTGCTGTGGTTCGGCTGTTCATTTACAAGAAAACAGCACTCTCTCTCTCGGAAAACCTCCAGGTCTCAAAGTGGAGATTTTAGATAGTTTAGTAAATTAAAATGATTATTAAAAATGTTTACTCCTAAAATATTTAAGTTAAACGTAAGCACTAAACCAACATATGTATTATTTTGAGTGTGTACAACTACTAATGTGTGTAACACTATTACTGTGGTGATAAATATAGAAATATTCATTTTGAACATTTAAAATCGGTATCTATAATAACTAGGGATGCACCGATCCACACTTTTTTATACTTCCGATCCGATACCTAAATCTGGATATCGGCCAATACAGATCCCTTTCCGATATCGTCATTATTGATTTTATATGAGGCTGTAATAATCTCCTCTCAAGTACAATTTGTACAAATCTATGCATGCATGTTCAAAAAGGCAACTTAAGTTTTATTAATGTTGGATAAGTTTCAAAGTTAGAATTAAATTCTGGTAACACAAAACATGTTTTTTTTTTCATTCCTAGCTTTAAAGTGGATATTAAAGTGATTAATTTAAGTGATTGTTTAAAGTTATTTTATTTTTTAAATAAGGGGCAGATATAAGATTTTTTTTCCTTCTTTCTGCACTCTTTTCATTTAATGTTTTCTTTTTGATGAATTTGTTGTATATTTTTTTTCTTTTACATGAATGAATAAATGAATTAAATAAAATAAAATGTTAAATGGCTTTAAACATCTGCTAAGTTCATGGCATAAACCAACAGACATATTCCTGTTTTTAGTATTTTACATCGCTTTATAATGTAGCTGTTTTTGTTTAATATATCTATATATCTATATCTATCTATATATATCTTTATCTATATCTATATATATATATAATTTTCTTGTAATTTTCAAATCATGTTTTTTTTTTTTAATGATTGTCTACTGCTGTACTGATAAATATCTCCTGGAGTGTAAACTATATCTTGGCTGCAAGAATCAAGTCGTGAAATCCTTCATTTTCTACAACTGATAGTCACGGTCATTAATTACAATGAAGTTTAGCAACTTCTCTGTAAACATTCGAGCTCCGGGGCTTCAGCGATGTCTTCTTCTGGTTCAGTCCGCAGCAGGCAGTCTGATTTCAGTCAGACATGCTCGGTCTGTCCCTCCTCAGAGAAAGGCAGATTGGACACAGCTGGCCGGGGTTGAGTTGCCTGTTTCGTGTTGAGCAAGAGTAGTGCCCCGTTGAAGCCACGGAGCTCGAATGTCCATCGTAAAACTAACTTTACCGCAGTTTAATGTGGCGCTATGGCTCTGCACACATTGCACGTTGCTGTCTTGCTTTGTGGTGTTTCTAGTGTAAATTACTTCCACACAGCGGACATGTTTTGATGAAAAGTTGGTTAGCCATTAGCCACAGTGCTACTGCTCACGTTGTAGCTGGCTGCAAACTACGAAATGGATTTCCTGAATGTGAGGCGGGTCTTATTACGCCGGGTTCATGAGACACGCCTCCGTTCAGGAAATCCATTCCATAGTTCGAAGCAAACACGCATCATGGATCGAAAATCTCTGCAGGTTGGATTGGAAAAGATCCGATACGTAAATTATGCTGGTATCGGAGGCCGATACCGAATTGGCCCCATCCCTAATGATAACCGGATCCTGAAATGTGACGTGTTGATTTTCTGAATAAATAACACTAACATTCACATTTAACCGATTTTGATTAATCACATCGATAAACATATAAACACCAATATATCTTTTCACGGGGTATTTTGTGTGCATGTGTAATAAATATATGTGTGCGTTTAAACAGTAAATATAACAATATATTGATTGGGTGGGTTTCTGTGCGATGGGACAGTTTTTAACAGGTTTTAGGGTTGGAAAACCCAGACTCATCTGGCAACACTGTCTCTCAAGTGGTAATCCTGATCAAGTAACAAGAGGAACATGGTAAAAGAAAAACTGGATGAAAAGATATATATCTGTTACAATCCCCATTTACTCCTGGGGTATTTGCACAAAACTATAAAATCTGAATTCACCTAAGAACGATATGCTAACATTTTTAATTTATATTTACAAATAAAAACCTACATAACGTTTTGAGCCGCAGCATTCATTCATTTTGCAGCGAACCATTTAGCGCACATGGCTGAGGGTGTGTCGGCAAACAAAAAGCAGGCCGCAAATTTAAAATAACCATCAGCAGACTTTAGTGGAAACCTTACTTCGTCTCATAAATCTAAAACGTGCTATGCTAGTCTGATTCTATAATGTGGGACACTTTCAGCAGATTCAATCCGAGATTGCAGCACGGGATCTTGACCTACTTCCCACAGCAGTGACTCACCACGAAGCCGAAGCCTCTCTTCAGGTCGATGTCTCGAATGCGACCGTATCCTTTGAAAAACCTCTCCACGTCCTTCTCTCTGGCCGACGGGCTCAGGCGGCCGATGAAGATACGACATCCACTCATAACGGCGTTTGATTCACTATAACGCAGACAATATAGGTTACCATGGAATTTTAGCTAACGAGCATTTTGTTTCAGTAGCGGTTAGCGTGTCATGTGCATTAGGCTAACGTCAATAAAATGCGCCTAAAACCAAATAAATAACCAGTCTTCTAAAAGTGCCTTTTTTTCTTTCTTCTAACTATAGAAAGGAAAAGTTTCAGTAACTGAATACGTACATTTAGAAGTCCGTTAAGCTACTTATTCGTCGACGATAGCAAAGCCCAGAACGAAACAAAATGGTGCCTCTGCGGTTTCAGGGCGGAGCCTCAAGAGACAAGAAAAACCACGTGACGCATGACGTTGGTTAAAAAAAAAAAAAAAAAGCGCGGAAAACGAAATTAAACGAAGTATGACCCGAAGGTTGCCGAAAGCACACGTTTGTGGTTATCGACTGTGTCCACTAGGTGTCACTCAGACTTATCACTTTTGGTCGAACAAAAGCATAATATAAATAATATAAAACTGAACATAAAACGGACTTTTTGAATATAAAGGCAAGATAGATTTATCCACTGTAAGAAATAAAGCATGTGCAAATAAACAGCTTACTAAATCTTAGAACATTCAGGAATATGATACAGTAAACGATTTGCTGTTTAAATTATACAATCTAATCACAGTTGGTACAATGTACTGAAAAGTGTTCAGTTTAGAAATTATGCTTTGGCATTCATTTAAAATGACCTGGAGCTGAATGATAACGTGCAAACATGATTCACGTCTTCCAGGACTGATTCCAAAGAAAAACTGAATCTTCGCGTGACGCCCACAAGCATATGAACCGATTGACTCAAGCAAAAACAAAAGTGAAAACGTGTGTCAGCTTGATTAGTTTTTCCTCTTAGTTATAAAACAGTACGACCTTGACTTTAAGTAAATTTCACACCATCATCCACATTTAAAAGAAAGCTTTAATTAGAAAGTTATATACACACTGTAAAATTAAATTAAACTTTATACAAATATTAAATTACTATCTTCACACCCACTGTCATGTACAGAGGAAAAAACAAAGCTTAAAGCATTAAAATTAAGATTCAGGAAGTGTTCCTTTAACTTTTTTCTTTCTGTAGAGAGGAATAAACACCGTACAACAGTGCTTCTGATAAGTCTTTTTTTCAATCCCATTATAATAAAATGCCTTGTACCAAACCAAAAGAAAAGCTCAAGAAGTAATGGAATATAGGTGCTTTACAGGTTCATCGTCATCATAACCATCACAGTAGCTGGGAAAGAGAGGACAAAAAGGGATGGACATTCGTTTAGTCGTGCCCACAGCAAACGTTAACTCATCGATAAATAAAAACAGTTTTATGCATAGAATAGAAAAGAATAGAGTAAGGCTTTCAGGAAAACATGTTGGAATACCGTAAAGTAACCAAGTCGGAGGTTTAAGATTAAACAAGACAAAACAATAGTACATTTTTAAGGCAACATTCTGTTTGCATGAATAATGCAGCCGCCAACGACGACAGGACCACAAACGCCAAATATAACTCGGAACAGAAATTCTGACAGGTCGCTGTCTTTTGTTTCCCCCACCACAGTTTTTTTTTTTTTTTTGGTTCTTTTCAAAGCAGTGCAGCTTGAAAAGTCATTCTCGGCGTCACGCTGTTTCCAGGATGACCAACTCAACCACCAAACATTTTCAAGTGGCAACGAAAAAAAAAAAAAGACGACGACTCCTGACGGAATAAAATCATTCTCGTGAATTTGCACTTGGCATTAGACGAGCGAGTGAGCGTGCGTGAAGGGGACAGAGTGCCATTTAAAAGAAAGGGAAATAAAAAAAAACAAAAAAAACTTGTTTTTCCACTGCAACCAGTTGCAGTTCGTTTCCACAACCCCCAAAAAACTGAAGGATCTTCAGTTTCGTATAAAGACGGGTGCGAGCGATTTCCTTTAAAGAGCAGGAAGTGCGTTTTCTAGCTCAAGAGCGGCTGAATAGATATTGTGTTGCAAATCCAACGTGGGAAATAAAGCTGCTTTGCTTTTATGACTGATTTATTGTTAGGAGGGATATTTTCCTACGGTGAAAGACGGGGCCATTGTGAAGCCAGCGTCTGATCAGAAAACAGCTAAACCAGGAACAAGGCCTACCATACGAGGATGCTTTTTTTTTTCTGTCTGGCTATACACACACACATGCACTCGGACTCTGCAACTCAAAGCAAACAGGAGTCACACACAAACAATAAATACAGTTGGGAGGGGGAGAATAAACCATAAGAACTCTAAAGTCGTGCATCCAATCACCACGTTGAACTCTTTACCTTAAAGAAAACAAGTCACCCTTCGCACGTAGGACGTTGTAGCTAAAACACCCGCTCGCATAGAAGCAGCACTTTCTGGATATTGCTTCAGCCGGCGGCAGAAAATAAAGAAGCAGGTCGTTTTAATAGTCGTGATATGGCGACTGCTGTGTGCCGTTTTTAGCTTCGGAGCTCCTGCTGATCCGTTCGTTAAGACGCCGACAGGATCGAGACGGAGGAGGCTTCATGCGTCGTTCGGAGTGAGCTGTCAACGGGCGACTGAAAACATGCAGCAACTGCACGAAGGACTGCAAAACACACTTTTTCCAAGTGCAGCGGGAAGACGAATCCAAGCTTCACAGCGTGGGAAGCTAAAAGTCACAGGTGAATTCTTTCTTTTTTGTGTCGGCGTTTCTCTAGAGAGCTGCTGTGTACATATAGTTTTCTACGAGGAGGCCTCTGTGAGCAGTACTACAGACAAGTGCATGGCCACGCCTAATCTTTCATACACAACTTTGACTTGGTAAGATTTGTTTAGTTTGGATCAGACTCACAGGGTTTACAGGAAACTGAACTGGGCTCCATTCAGAAATGGCTCTAACGACTCGATCCCAGGTGGACACCAGCAGGACAGATAGAGGTCCCATCCAGAGGGACACGTTGTTGTGTCCACATTTTAGTTGGTAATCTGAATGCCAAGCCATCCTGGGCTCCATTAAAGGACCGCCTTCTGTCTAGATCTGACTCTGCACAAACAGCTGAGCTCTTACTTTGACGTGTAATTGTTCTCAAGAGTCATTAAAATAAAGCAGAGCTGCTGAGTAATTTATTAGGGTAAAAGCAGTCTGTGGGAATATTTTGAAAATATGCCGTTTTTCTCACGCTAAAAGGTTTTAATAAATTGATTGTCCATCATTTTGCCAGGATAATGTTAGTCTAGAATTGCTCAGACAGATGCTGAACTAAAATTCGAGGTAGCGGGGATTCATTCAAAACGTAATCCGAGCACTAACACATCGTGTAAGATGTTTAAAATGTTGTCATCTGAAGTAATAGGCAATAAGCATTCCTTGACTGAACCCGATTGTGGTCATCCTGCCGTAAAACACTCAGTTATAAAACAAATACTGAAACTATACAACAATTTGTCACATAATATTTAAACACAACTAGGCTCACAGTAAAGTTGTGTAAAAAACAGCTGATAGATCATGAGTTTTAGGCGGGTTTTCCAGGTGTAAACATTTGTAACTGGGGTCAAATCAGCCAGGATGCACGTTACAGAGCCACGTCTGAACAGAGCCACGTCTGAACAGAGCCACGGTACCATTGATTGACTCGTCTTCAGTTTAATCCAGTCGCTGGGTCCTGTGGTGTAACATCATTTCTTATGTTGCAGAGTTCATACTGGATGTTGGCCTTGAGTTAGAAGAGAGGAGGTGGTAGATGGGAAATGGGCATTGTTCTAGTTACTTTTCTGCTGGCTGCCTTGGGGGGGTGGGTGGGGGGGGGGGACTGGGTTGACAGCCACAGTCAGTTCCGGACAGCAGCGAGAGATAGGGGAAGGAGGTGCTGCTGCTGGTGCTGATAACGGGCCAGCAGGCTTCATGCTTCCTTCAACAGGGGGATATCTGCAGAACAGAAGAGTCGCATGAGAAACGAGCGACGACCGTTGTGTCATTTTGGCAATATTTCTTGATGCAACCAAAAAAAAAGAAAGTCAACTATTTTTTATGTTTCACTTCCAGTTTTTGGTTTGGTCCATCTATCCTGTCCTTCTCTCAGTGTGTGAAACTAACAAAGAGAAAATAAATAAAACATTTTTCTCCAATTCTCACTGTACTACAGTATTCAGACTTTACGTTGATTCAAAAGTACTGAATTATTTGCTAATATTTATAGCTAGAAGCTAAATTGTGTAAAACAGCATCGAGTTATGTTCTATTTAATAATTCAAGGAGGAATAAAGTCACCAGTCTTTGTGTTACAAGGTAAATCTGTGGATTCTTCTCACCGTCAGAAAATTCATCCGTGGAGGTGACCGAAAGCAGACTGTGCTGGTCGCTGCTTTCAGAGTCTCTGCGGAGAGGTAGGGGGCCTGCACATGCACCACCTGGGTGCTCTCTAGCCCATGACGAAGATGAAGAGGGCACCTGATGAACTAGCACAGTCTCTGCGTGACAGCGGGAGGAGGATGAGGAGGTTGATGGGAGACAGAAGTCAAAGTCTCTGTGGTGGCGGCTTCTGCCGGAGCTTTGGCCTCCGGCGGCCCCTTGAGGAAGCCCCTCAGAAAGCACGATCGGGACTCGCGACTCTGGGGGAGCTGTGGGCGGTGGTGGAGAAGGACCGCTGCAGGGTCCACTGCTTCCATATACAGCCTCTTCATAAGAAGGCAGGGCCACTTGGACACCCTCCACCATGATGGAGCTGGACTGGCCTGAGACCCCCTGCTCCCTCCTGATGAACCAAGACAAAAACAAGTGTGGGGAAAAACACGCATCTGTTCTGGTGAGACTTCATGCAGCATGCTGCAGGAAAACCTGCACAAAAAAACTTTTAGCTCATTACATAATCAAGAAGAGCGCCCATGAGCATTACAGCAAATTATACTGGCCTTAAATCACTAAGCTACGGCAGAGGCGGTCATTAAAGGTAATCAGATTACTATTCAGACATCTTTAATTTCATTTCTCAGGTAAAAGAAAGGCATCTTGAACAAGATATAAGGGAACAATACATGACTGCAGTTAACCAAAATTTAAAACTAATAGGTGCAACATAAAAAAAAAATCTGCTCGCAAATGAGTTTGTCACACAGTCAGATGTAACCAGTGCTTCAGCTATCAGTATTTTCTGCTAAAGCAGTATATAAATACAATTCAGTGTTTCAGCAAAACAGAAGCTCCCAGATGGGATAGATAAACAAACACACGTCATAAAACACAAAATATGAAGACGTTTGACCTCAAATGAACCAATTTCTGTGTTTTACATTAGAAAAAGTGAATCAACTTTACCAAGAAACTGTTTCTCATCTAATTTGACAGCTAAAATAAACTGCGTATGCCCAGAGTTGGAACTTGTATGTAAATAAATGAGTGTTTCCTTAATCTGTGTACTGTAATGTGTAAGTATCTTACCTGTTGTGATGGAAAGACTTGAGTTTTGGCTGTACAAGAACAAACAGCACCACTAAAAGCAGGATTAGAGCCACAGAACTCGCTGTGGACGCCACAATGGACAGAGCTGGGATACCTAACGGGGAGCTTGGTTCTTTGTCTGAAAAGAGAAAGTGAAGTAAAATGTGGCTTAAACGTTCTACTCTTCTTATATTTTGATAAAAAAAAATAAGGAGTAATGTACAGAGTTGAGCTGAGATGCCGAACCTTCTACGAGTCTGCAGCTGCTCTGCATGGGACGGTCCCATTCGCCGTTAATGCAAGTGCGAAAATTGTAGTCTCCTTTCAGAGCGTAGCCCTCGTCACAGAAGTACTCAATCACTGTCCCGTGCGTGAGACTCTGGCAGTGAGGAGAGCGGCAGCGGTAGCCCCCGTTTTCTGGTTCGCTAGGTGGTGGACACACTACAGAGAAGAAGAGAGGAATTATGCTTTTTTTAAATTATTTGCTGGTGTGCAGAGAAAAATCGGTTTGTCATTTCTGCTTGTGGAGAGATTTCAATGCTCAGAGTTGACCTGAAATGACCCAATGCACCCCGCTAGCTGTCGAGGACAAACCTTTCTGTTGGTGTTATTTTACTGTGAAGTACTGCAGTAATGTGTATCATACTGTGTACTACCGCTCAACCTCAGCAGTCCTAAAGATGACTGAAGCTGTCAAGTTCATTCATGAGGTCGTTAGTAACTTACTGGGGTTCTCAAACTCCTAATGCAAGGTCCAAATCTGACTTTAAGATAGGGTCAAAAGGTCACAGGTCTGGAATATCTAGCAGTGAGCAAATCTGTTTTATTACATTTGAAATAAAATAAGTTAGTCGTTTGGCCAACCCTAACTTGTCCAGCTTTAGGGGAAACAGAGACCGTTTAAAATACTATAAAAAAAAATCAGATAAACTCATAAAACATTTAAGCCAAGTGCCCTGAGACGACGTCTCTTGTGACTTGGCGCTATATAAATAAATTGAATTAAATCATCTTTTCCTGTTTTATCAGTTGAACAGGATGTTGACTTGAGCATTGATTTGTTTTTCCATTAATCTGTTGTCCAAGGAACAGTAGACAAGATCTGTATTATATTTATTATGAAATTATTCTGTATTTAATGATAGTGAGGCACAGACATGCTGTAATGTTTTATTGGAAGATCTCCTCGTTTGTCAGAATGATGATGATGATGTTTGGACGTGGCACGTTCTGTTCTGCTGATATTTGTGCCCTAGAATATTTTGTTTGTGATGCTTATTTTCAAACCAGGACCATATTTTAGACAGACTGATGGTTTGAGATGGGGGTGAAGGAAGCCATTTATGTCAAATGAGACAAAACAACTTTAAACAGAGGAGGTCAACTTGCAAAAACTTCAAAACTCCAATTGACACCAAAACATCTCTCTGAGCCAGGCTAGCGAAGAGCCAAACGAGCCTCCAATGTGTGGAACGAGTAGTTCCAGTCTAACCTGCAGGTGAGTCTGGGGACACAACCAGGCCTCTCATGCAGTTTTATAAAGCTCAGACCTCCACACACTTCAGATATTTTAGAATTGATAAAGCCTCCTGGACAGGAAGAGAAACATCTTCAGCTTCAGAATAGAAGTCCAGTTTTTGTTTTGAACTCTTTTTTTCTGGACCAAAAAAAAAAGGCCATGATTTTCACAGATTAGCCCGCGCAAAATGAGCACAAGTCTTATACTCGCAACAATCGGCCCATTTTCTCTCCATTTTGCCAATTAGTCTCCAACAGTTGCAGCCCAGACAGATGCTGCCTTAACGAACACAAGCTCGTTCACTCTGTGCGCACTCTTCAGGACATTGTACAAATGTTTATCAGTTCAATATAACATGTGGTCTGGGTCCGGACTGACCTCTCATTTTGTCTGGATTTGGAGAAACACAGCTGTAAATGATATAATGTAATAAGCCAGCACTAACGCTGTTAAACAAAGTAGATCAAAATGTATTACTGTTCTAATTAAAACTTAAAAATTATTTGTACCCCCAAGTAAAGGTAATAAATATTGCTCACTTCTGCTCTTGACGCAGCTTGGAGGATGATGGGACCAGGTTCCATTACTGGAACAGGTGATGGTAGTGGGTCCATCTGCTGCGTATCCTTGTTCACAGCCGTATGTTAGATTGTAGCCAGGAGGAAAAGAGGCCCAGTTGGATTCGGTCTGGTTGAGCAGGTATCCGTGCTGCACGCCGGATGGGTGCAGGCAACCTGAAGACACAGAAACCAGCGAAGGGAATATTATTGGTTAGCTGCTTAAAGCCTTGACGCAGGGCTGTTTTAGAACGGGGCACAAAATGGATCCAAGGTTACTTCCTCTTTCTTACAGAACCGACTGCTGCCAGTTTGTGCTCACAATCCATATTTCAGAATGCAAGATAATCAGTAGCTCCATAATTTAACTTAGTAGAGCTAAACCTGCCTCTAGACAGGAAGTGAATCTTTGTTTTCAATTTATTGCAAATAATTCAATGAATCTATGCAACAGATTCTGCTCCTAAAAAACACGTCATCAATATTGGATTAAATCGATCGCTGCTGATTGTTTAGGCTAACAGTTATGTTACTGTCTGTGTCTGTTAGCAAAATACAGTCATTTCCAGACTATAAGCTGCTACTTTTTCCACACACTTTGAACCCTGACGTTTAAACAATATGGCAGCTAATTTATGGATTTTTTTTTTGACGGGCTAACGAGCTTCATGCCACCAAAACATTTAGCCCCGTCACACCCGGGGGGGGGGGGGGGTCCTCGTAACTCAATGAGACTACCTGCATAAAGAAAAGGTAAAAAAAAATAAAATAAATCTGACCAATTAAATTACTGAACAGGTCACAGTGAACCCTTCCCCGTTCTCTCCTCCCCTCCTCGTTGTGACCCCAGGGAGGGGGGAAACTTCCCACTTTCCTGGGCGAACAATAAAGTATTTGCAGCCACTAGAAAAACGTGAAAATCGTGCATTTAAAACGGCACTCCGAGCTCTATGGGATGCTGGCAGGCAGCTGCGTGATGGAGGACAGCACAAGCTTGTGCAGGAGGAATATGAAGATAAGCAATCAATGACTTCCTGGTACGCTACTGTACTTTTTTTAACCAGCCATGTTACATCTGTTCAATATAAAAACATTTACTGTATGTATTTGTGTATGCTACCCGTACATATTTAATTAAAAGTTTTAAAAAATCTTTCTGTGCAAATATCTCATGTTACAACGTGGACACCCATGGCACAGTAAATAAACAAAATGATTATTATTTTAAAAAAATTGTGGGCGTGGCTTATATTCGGGTACGCTCTATAGTCTGGAAATTACGGTAACTCATCAACCACTGGGCAGCTTTGAATGAAATCTTCAGGAAGTAATTGCTGTACATCTACAACTTTTCATCTTTTTTTTTTTACAAGATGGCTATCAGAGCCAGCTGACTTTAAAAACACAAAAATAGATAAGACTCACTTAATATTACATGTTATTACTTTTCTCATGCATCAACGTATACAACAGCATGGGTTACATGTTACATATAACTCCAACACCAGTGTTTCAGTTAATCAAAGTTTCAGCATTAACTTATCTGGTAGCTGCAGAAACACAAGGTAATTTGTTGTGTTTTTCTCCATTACACTGACACAAACCTTCTACTTGCAGGCAGCTGCCACCTGGTTAAACAACCTTTATGAGGAAACTTGTCAAACTGACAAGCTGAGCCAATAAATAAAGCTCAGAGATAATGATACTTGAAACTGCAGCTTACATGAGCTGGAGGGGAACACTGTATCAACAAGACAAGTTGGTGCCGCTGCAGCACAATGGATCAAAATGTCAGAGCGCTTCACATGGATCTAATTCTTCTCGATTATCTCCTGCTCATTAAACAGTCTCCATCCCACACTAGTACTGCTTTAATCTGTGGGTGAGGCTGGATTTGAAATTGTTCTTTTCTGCTGGGTTCATTTACTTTACGGTAATGGCAGACTTCAAGTAAGCTGTATAAAAAAAACGGGATGAGGTAGAGGTGCACAGATAATTGTGTTTTGATCCACCTTTCTATGCTCCGTGACAGGCACGGCAGGGATGCACCAGCTTCTTGTGAGTGTGGGGATAAACCATCTAAATTTGTGCCGCACGCCAACAGCTCTAAACAATATATCCCCCCACACACACACGCTCATGGCACACACACAAGACAGTTGGAGCTACAATCTGGAGAAAGCAGGACGTCTAAACCCAGCAGATCTGCCAGCACTGCAGCACCTGTGCAAACAACCACGATAGCAGGAGACCAACTTTACTCAGCGTATTCTGAATAATAATAATCAAAAAATGTAGACAAAATTAGTTAGCACCCATCATGCCCGTGTTTTAGACCAAGACTGTCTCACATAGGCCTGTTACGATAACAAATTTTGCTTGACGATTAATTGACTCAGCAGTTATTGCGATAAACGATGATATTGTTTGAGATTTGACAATAATTAGTCATTATTGTCAAATTTAAGAATAAATTGTGGGTTGATTTTTGTGTGTAGCACCTTTATTTGACCACTGGATGGCAGTTTAGGACTGTTTGAACTGAAGGATGGATAGTGAGGGAGCGAGCAGCGTCTCTTTTTAAAGAAAAATGGGAGGGAGGCCCCTTGACGTGACATGGGCTGTGTCTCGTTCCTGTTTTTCGGTTCTCAAAATGGCGGCCGCTCTGTGTGGTTTGAGCTCTTTAGCATAGCATTTGTCACACAAAGCTTTTAATTTAAAAAATAAATAAATAAATAAATCAGTAAACAAGTTCTCAGCTTCTTTTTGCAGAGAAAAACAACTTTTTAGACAAAGGCACGTGTTTCAGCCATGAATTTTCGGAGCTTTGACAAGACGGAGGATTTTTCCCGAGGTCGGCCTGTTAGCTTAGCTCGTAGCTTAGCTGCTTTTGGATTTTAAAGAGAAAAGAGAAAGTGAGGGGTCAGTGAATAACACCGGAGTTGAGCCTTTTCTCATCCTGTGTCTTCAGTAGAAAGAGACACAAAGAAACGATAAAGCCGATAAATGAAAACGAGGTTGATAATTTTCATTTATCGTGCGATTAATTGATTTATTGTTTATCGCAACAGGCCAAGTCTCACATTGAAAAATGACAGAACTTGGCTTAATGTGAACCAAGTAACCTTCATGACAGTTATCTAATAAATAAAATGATCTCATAATACACAAAAGACCTAAAATGTATTTGACCGTGTCTCATCTCTTTGCTCTAATGAAAGGTAATAAATAAACAAAATTAAAATTCTTCCATAAATAACATGAATAATATCAAAAATAGAAACGATGATGTGAGTCGTCACAGTATCATCTGAGCCATGGTCCATTGAAGTCCTTTATCCCTCTGCTGATAAGTAATCAAACACAGAAACCTCAAACAGACACTTTGTCTTGGTTTTGAGTATTTAGAGATTGAAGGAACTGTTTCCACAGCCGTGCCTCGATCCTCTAATCTCCAGGGAGAAATGTCGCTTCAAGCTAGCAGCACAAGTTTAAACGCAAACACTCAAATGTGTGAACGCCTTCTCTCTCTTTTTTATTTTTTAACACGTGCGCACACACAAACACACAAAGTCAACACCCACAAACAAAGACACACCCAGGGTGGAGAAGTGCGACACCATTGGGTGTGTTACTGTACTGTGATGAAAAATATTGTGTGTATTTGTATAAGAGGTTTAACAGAAACTAGATATGGGTCAATACATACGGTTGTCAGTGCAGGTTAAAAAAAACTACAAACATGTGGTACAGGAGGTGGAATGAAATTGTGTACTCAAGGTCCCAGGTACACCCAAAACCAGCAAAAATATAAAGTATACAGAGAAACCGTGTATAAGGATCTAAGATATAGGCTAAACACTAATAGTGTAAAGTAATACAGTGTATTAAACAGCAGCCTGAACATGAGTCTGTAGTGAGCAGATCGGTATGAATGAATACAGCATCATGAGATAATCAGCAGCATGAGATAAGTCACATATCACCAATTAAAGTGGCATTACAGAGATTTTTCTTTCTTTATTTAATTTTTCCTTACAGTAGCTATGTTTACATGCGCAACATTCTTTGACCGGATTGAAATGTTTTCAGATTAAATAATTCCTGCATCATTTACAGCCGAGCTACAGGTAATGCAGATAATTCAGAGCTCTTTCAAAGTTTCTAGTAGAAATGTCGTCGCTCACCGACCAGTTTTGCTTCCCCGACATGCTAACATTATTAGCATTAGCCAGGCGCAAATGACATAGGTCGCACATGCGCAGTCAGGCCAGTTTTGCATGATCGGAAAAATAAAAGGACAGATTGTGTTAACATGCACACCTTTCGGATTATGAATCAGCGTAAACCACCTGTTTCGTTCTGATTACAGATATTTTCGGATTGCGCTGAATAAACAAAATTAATCCGAATGGGGCGTTTACATGATGCATTTTTATTCTGAATGGCCGTTTAATCCAATGACTTGTGTCTATGTAAACAAAGCTCGTGATTGTCCTGGTTAGGGATTTAGGAGTAACAGCTTCAGGATAGAAGATGTTCCTAATTATAATTAATTTAATAATTAATGTAAATTAGCACCTCACTAATTATTAATGATACACAACCATGTGCATGTTTTATACGTACAGTTTAATAAAACGAGATTTAATTGTTAAAGTAGTCTTTATTTCTCGGACAGAAACGTATTCATTTTGCCTTCACACACTTCCTGTTTCAGGATGCCATTTGACACCATGACTTGAACATTTGTTCTCTGAAAGGCTTCAGGGCAACTAAAGACTCTCTGAGGAAAGAATGGTGGTAATGGAGGTGGTAAAGGTGATGAATTGATTAACGCTGTCTGGGAGGCAGCAGGGGACAAAAAGGTCTTTGGGGGCAGTTTAGGGCAGCGGTCTTCAGCCATTGTTTTGATCTTTTGTGGTGACCCGCACAGCAGTCGATTGAACTTTTTTCTTTGTTGAAAGGCTCTTTTTTTTCTGCAGGACTTTTCAGAGACAACGACAAAAGCTACTCAATTAATGAATGATTAATTATTACAGTCCTAAAGATGCCAAAAAAATGCATAATGCATAGTACTACATCAGGGCTATTCAAGTGGCAGACCGCGGGTGACAAGTTTGGTCAGCGGATGAGTTCATTAAAGAAAAAAAAAAAAAATCAGTGAGAAAGACCTTTTTATGGCATTTATAATTTAATGCAGCAAAATAAATTAATTCAAAAGGTAACAGATCATTGTAATACTTAGTTTCTTTACATAATAACTTTAATTGCTGGATGTCCCACCCCTGAGCAGTTTGGTTGAATAGTCCTTCATTACATCATGATAATATTTTAAACATTAAAAAACAAATAAATGTACCAAAGATGTCCTCTACAGTCTCACTGTAATTTATGGAAATGTGATAACATGCCAATGTATTACATGAATAAAACCCAATCTTAGAGGAACTTAAATTAAAGCAAATTTGCTCTTGAAATGATATTCTTCACTGTAATATTGACAATTACATAAAAGTTTGTTTAAATAAATAATCTTAAATTAAAGGTAGTTCGTCTGCAACCTGTCCTGGGTGTACCCCGCCTCTCGCACAGCGACAGCTGGACATGGGCACCAGTGACCCCCCATGACCAGAAAAGAAAGAGGCGGGTAAATATAATGGATGGATGGTAGTTTGCTTTCTCCGGAATTGGTTATTCTGCAGAAAAATAAGCAACATAGCCGTCTGCATCACCTCTGTTGCTGTCCAAAATGTATTCACGCAACACAACTTTGTGGACAACACAGTTTAACTGAAAAAAACCCCACCTATTTTTATGATGGTAAACATTAATCTTATGAAACTGCAACTGGTGCAACGTTGCACTTTTAGACCACAGATCAACAAGTCTGCACCCAACAATCTTTCTTATTCACCACATCCTTTAAACATAGAGAAAGTCAAACACTATGTCATCTTAAAGGTACACAAGCATAAAAGACATGACAAATATATTTGTTGTGTAACTTGAGTAATGAATAAAAACACTCAAAATCAAAGTCAGCTTGGATCTTTCTAGTCCAAATAAGACGTTTTGCAAACTACCAATGACGTACACGTTTGCTTTCTTCTCAATTGCTCTCTTTTTCAAGTTCCAACAATGGCCAAAATATAAACTGTAAAATGAAACAGTAAATAAGGATCTAAGATATAAACTAAGATGTACGCTAAACACTAATAGTGCAAAACAACACGCCGAACAACAGCAGCACAAACTTGTCTGTGTGAGTAATGAGTATGAATGAATGAATACAGCAATATGAAATGATCAGCAGCATGAGATCAGCAGCACATATCACCAATGAAAGTGGCATTACATTGATTTTTCCCCCCACAGTGATAATCCTGAATAGAAATTTATGAGTCTAACAGCTTCAGAGTAGAAGCCACCTAACCACCTTTTACCACCTTACCCAAGTAATATGTAATTATTATACAACCTACAGGCAGAAAGATGAGATTAAAGAAGAAAAATAACCAAAAGGGAGCACAGAAAACTACACTGCTGAGGCACAAGTAACCTTGGGCAGTTACAATCTAAAGGGAGACACGTTGAAGCACGTTAGCCTGAACCAACTGTTCTGGGGAGTGACGGAGCTCTGTACAGCAACAAAGGGAACATGAGGCATTGGTACATCATCGCAAATATGACTCTGCGGAGTGAGCAAATGAAGAAATGTGGTCAACTGATAGAATGAACACTGCCCTAAGGCCCAGAGATGGTGATATGTGTTGGGATATAACCTTGCTATGTCTCACTTTTCCCATCAACCTCTGAGCTTGGAGCGAACGTTGGCTTTGAAAACACACATGGGGAAAGAAATGATGAACGCAAATGGTTTCAGTACATGTTTTGTACTTATGAGGAAGGGAATGAGTCACAGTTAAGCACAAGCTGTTCTCCCACAAGTCTGACGTTACTAAAAAAAAAAAAAAAAAAAAAAAAAATCCCCCCCCTAAAGGTAAAAAAAAAAAAAAAAAAAAAAAAAAAAAAGACAGGCTTTTGAGAAATCTTAAAAACAATACCGACTAGAACAAAGTAACGAGTCCCTTGGTAAAGCTAGAAAGAAAGAAACAGAAACTGCAGTTCAGTAGAAAATTATTTACCTAAACAACTCTTTATATCTCTGGCTTTTCCCATAATTAAATAAAGTGGACGTATAAAAAGTTTAAACCACTGGAGATCATTTGGCAACACGACTGTGCACTGATCAAAGAACTTACTTGGTCAAAGATCAGAGAAACACTTTACGTAGAAGGAAGACTGCAAGAGCAGTCGCCTACGAAGCAGACAGCTAATCTCAACCTCCAGTGCTTTAAGGCTGTGCTGGGGGAGACTCGGACCGCAGTGGGTGTTAAAAACCCCTGCCTTGCCCCGAGGTGCCAGACTGCCTGTGAATATCTCTTCTTTCCCATCTGTCACCAGTGGTACTTGTTTGGTAAAAGCCTAAAGGGGGTGGATTGAGGCAAATCCGGGTGGGAATAAGATGTGGGTTTTAGCCATCTTTGCCCGGGCAAATTAAATTTCTAATTGTCCTCTGTTACAAGCTGGAAGTGCATTACAGCAAATCGGATAGTGATGACTAACAGCCAGCTGCTGGGTTATTTCATACAATAGGTCATAAAGAGAGTTGTCCAGTGCGAGTTAAACTGTGTTCGGAGCAGTGTTTGCATTTATACTATGAGATGGCTTTGCATTGGATTAAGCTCAAGGGGATGATAATGCTCTCTTTCCCCTGGTAAATATGTTTTTGTCCTTTTGTTGGCCTCCCTCCAAATCCCCCTGTTGTTTTTAACGATTCTGCAATCATTTTTTGGGACAAGGGTGTTTTTGTTTATTGCCACGTTCCTCTGTCTCTCCCGCTAATCCATGGGATTTTTATTTTGTCAAGCAGTTATTAGATTGCAGTACAGGAAAGCAGAGCCCACAATGAGAAAGAGCTGGAAGGACTACGATCAGTTGTTGCTCATTTCTGCCATAAATAGATGCACTCCATCCCAAATAAAAAACAATTAAAACTACCAGTGTGTTACTTTTAGTATAGTCTAAAAACCTTAAAATGTCAACATAAAGTAAGTAAAGTGATGATTTGTAGTCATTGAAGCTTTAGTGTCTAAATATAAGCAAACGAAAAACAATAGCGGCTCGTTAAAGAACAAGATAACATGTAGTTAAAGAATTATGGTGAAGATTTGTAAAACAAAACAAAGTGCGCTCAAGATTATTTTAAACTAAACATTGATTCCCAAATGTTAAATCATACTTGATTTGATACAGATTGTCAAAATGGTTAAAATAAAAGCAACTTCATCAAATTTCACTTGTAATTACAGTGTTTCCCCTACAATTGTACAAGCGGGGCGCCCCACCCCATCAACAGGACTGAGTGCGCCGCCGACCGAACCGAACTGCGCGCACCCACGTAGCGCTAAGCTAGCAGTTTGCAATACAGGCACGCTAGCTAAAAAGCTAAAGGCAGCGCTCACACTGCCTCTTCCCACACGCTTCCCATACTCAAAGCACACACTTTAATTCAAACATGAAAGGTAAAGTATTTTATAATTAGCTAATTAGACAATAATTCTTAAATGGCTCAATTAATGTGAGAGGTAGTTTATCTGTGTACGTTTTAATCAGCTAATTCAATGTTTTCTTTTGTTCACGAAGTTCACAGATAACTTTTCAGCCAGACGTGGTTCACACTGTAGGAGGTGGAAGCTGAGAGGAGCGACAGACTGGGACCTGCAAGATAAAACACACGTTGTGCGACTGATACTAGCAGTGTCATGTTCTGCTCAGAGTACGTCAGAAATGTTCTCCAGTCCTACTCATTGCTTCTTTCATATTTGACGATTTGGTGCAACTTCAAAGCAAAAGGCATAAAGGCCATAAAAAGCAAGTGAAAAGGGTTGTGGGAGAAATTAAATGTAAGAGAAACAAAACCTAGAATTTGTTTTAAATTATAATGGTTACATTTCTGTAACTGGGAGCCTCGATTTTCTCTGGCTGATGCAGATACTGATTTTTTTTAGTCCTTATGCATTTTCCATTTACAAATTATAACAATAGTTGCTTAGCCTAACTGCTGAAATATGCACAAACATGTCTGGTTGCAATATATTTTTTTAAAGTGGCCAATATCAGCCGATTAGAATTGGTCGACTGATTAATTGGTCTATCTAAAGCCTCTTTCGCATAAGAGTTCCACGAAATGGCCACAAAAACAGTCCGTTTTCATGCGGCCATTCATAAATCACTAATGAAGCCTGCTATGTCCCAAACAGACATGTGCGTTCAGAAATGAAGCAAGTAGTGCAAAACCAAAAGAAACGAGAAGCAGAACTCCGTTATGATGTCATGGAGCGCAATGCATTAAATATGTGACACGACTCCCTGGTCGTTTTCAAAACATGAGAGAAATCGCTCAAAGTTTTATTCGTCTTCTTGTCTTTTGACTAAACTGTTCAGCGCTTGTCGTCTTTGGCTGTGATGAAAACTGTACAGTCCTGAGTGAAACACTGTGGTGTAGCTAAACTTTGAACGTGAGCGTGCACAAATGGTTGCATACACAGATGTGGAGAAGCACGAACACATTTATTTTCAGTTTAAGTATAAGAAAAGCTGGTGACATGACGGATTATAAACAAAAAGTTCACTCGTTGTGCAGGAATATTCTGTGGGGGTCTAAAAATGTCTTACTAAAAATGTAATCGACTCAGACTAGTTTACATGAAACCTCAAAGTGTCTCAGCTTACCACTGTGCATTATTTTAATACAATTAAACCGGTTTTGATTTGTTGCATTAGTGGTCGAGCTAAAAGTCTCATTTCAACAGTTACAAGGGAAGCTTCCAGCAAACAAACCAACCGTATGATCTCAAAAGAGCATTTCTGTAAAACTTCAGCATCAAGTCTGCACATCTCTTCCTGCAGCTGCAACACAGGGAAATGAAAACAGCATAAACCCAAGAGACGTGGAAGTCTGCTAACGGGTAAAACCATCCTCCCTCTCTCCATCCACTCTTCCCCTGCTGCTGCAATGCATTTAACAAGCCACGTGTCCTCCCCTTGCACACCATTGTCCACGCTCATTGAGGGATGGGGCACAGTGACAGATTTAAGCAGTGCTCATCTGAAAGGGACAACAGACCGTTTTGCATATGAAGGGTTAAATATGCATAAGAGGCCAAAGCGGGTGAGGGCAGGCGAGAGTACCACCATTGTGTGACCCCCAACATGCAAACATACACACCCTGAACCCTGGTTTAACAGATGGGAGGATGTACGCTGAGGCAAACGGCGAGCTACCCCTTCCCTTTCCCCATTACTGCCCCTGTTGAGGACAGCTGGGAGGCAGACATTCCTTGTTCTCAGCTTTCAGAAGAAAACAAAAGAGTGAGTGGGACCCCCTCCTACATACACGCGTGCATGTGTTCAGAAACGCACAACCCCCTCACCAAAAAGCTGTCAATGCAACTGTGGGCTGATCATATTTCCGCAGCTTGAGCGTGCCAGCCAGAAGCATGAGTGCTGAACCCTAGACATTTGTTGAAGGTGAAAGTCAGGGAGATAATCCCAACACTGCTCGTCAGAGCCGACACGCTGATGCGTTAGTCGTTACTACTGCAACTCTCATGCTGCCTTGACTAGTAGCCTTAGCAGGACGAAAATGCGGGAAATAGTCTGCAGCTGGTGATATTTTTTCTGACCAACTTATCTTTACTTTCTGCTTCAGCAGTTTCATGAACCGCTTCACTGCAAAGTCACATTGCATCCTGTACTACACTGGCTCAAAACAAAGCCCCTTTAAATTGACTAGTTGTTTAAACTTGTGTAATATTTGTGCACTGATGTCGATAGCAATGCAGGATATATTTATGTTAACCCGTCCCTTTCAAAAAGCAAAGAATGGACAGTAGAGACAGTTCTCAAGTCTGGTTTGAAACTTCTTTTCAACAGTGCAGTCGTTGGGACGCTGTGTCCATCATCACTGTAATCATGTCCGACCACACTCTGATAGACCAACTGCTCAAGTGAGAAACCATGAGGGTGAACAAATGGTGCCAGACCTACCCGTGTCTTTAAGAGAAACAGCTGCTATGCTGACAGGCTTCATGTGATTTGATTGTTTACAAAAAAAAAAAAAGGTTAACGGTTATTTTATTACCCAATTTCAATAGCAACTATATGGTTTAACATTTTTTGAACGAAATACACTTAAAAATATATATTTTAGTTTTAAAGTCTCAGCTGGTTAGCAGTGGTTGAAGTAGTAAGCACACCAAGAGCTAACCCTAAAATTTGATAGTCCGGTAGGTGAGCTAAAGGATTAGACTAGGGGTCTGCAAGCTTTATGATCAAAAGAGCCATTTTTACATTTTCATTCACTAAATTAAATGAGTCCAGAGCCGCAACAACCTGCTACAACTCTGATTATCAACTGGTGGCCTGTGGGCCACTTCAGGTTTGTTGGAGGAGACTTTTGTGGCCAGTAGGAGTGATATTATAAAGCTAAAAACATCTAACGATTTTTAACATTTATTGATATTTTTTACAATTTAAGACAAATGAAAAGACCAGATTCTTGCAAAGAGGGGGGAAATAGTAAAAAAACAAACAAACAAAAAAACAGCAGACCTATGCAATATTTTTAATTATGGAAAAAATAATTAAGTACAGAAATTGTTTGTTTTGTACTTTGTTTGTTTGTATTTGTAACTTTGTTTGTATAACAACCATTAAATTCAGTTTTGTGTTAGTTTTGGTCAAAGGTTGATAGCGCCGCTGCAGAGGAACCAATGAGCCGCATGTGGCCCCAGAGCCGCAGGTTGCAGACCCCTGCATTAGACAATCAGATGACAGTCCTACAAGCTTTATTGATCATTTATCTAATGAAAGATTTGAAATATTTTGTAGTTGAACCTTTAGAAATCCTAAAAGCTGCTCCAACTTCTCAGATTACACACACAAAAAAAAACACAACTTAAACATTTTGGCTTAAGATGAACTTTGTCTTATTTAAAAGTGATACAAACCTAAAGTTTAATTTAATATGAACTACACAAATATATGAGTAAACCAATAATCTAAGACAAACATGCTCACTTTCAATAAAACGCTAAGGTATATTCCCAAATAAATGCTGAGGTAGAAAGACCAACAGTGCTTGGTTGCTGGTTTGTTCCAGACTCGTGTTTACACATGAGGCAATAAAGACAGAGGGCTCTGAGAAGGAGCAAAGCCACCAGATGTTTCAACACGTCTCTTAAGACACTTTAAATTTTCTAGGAACTGAATGGAGTATGAACAAAAAAAAAAACAAAAAAAAACGGAAACACCCATATGCAGACCAAAAATAGTGAATGTTCGCATCCAGTTAGTAAAAATGAAACCAAGGCACTTGTTCATCATGAAAACCGAGAATGGGAACGTTGCAAAAGCCGTGAGGCTACACTTTGAGAGGACTCAACTTCCCGTCTATAGTCTGACCTCTCTCTGAAAGGAGATTGATGGGAACCATAAACTGTGGAGAGTCTCAGCCTCTCTCTCCTACCTATTAAGAGTGAAGAAGAGACGGTCTAAAGAATAAGAGCATCAAGAAGCCATTATATATGAAATGCAGAGTTAAAGACAAACAGCTGTACACCGCCTCCACCCAAAACAACAAGCAGCATATTTGAGGCAGGATAGCACGTGCACAGCCCAGCCCTGTTCTTCAGCCGAGTATCGGCAGGTCCGTCATAACAAATTTGTCTTGCTGTACATTTCATCATCAATGTGATTTCCTGTTTGTGTATTCAATATGCACGTTTGAGATGTCATTAATAAAATAATGAAAAATAAACCTGGCGCAGTGCATTTAACGAAAGCTGCCAATAAAGCTGAAGATACAGCTGAATTAACAGGCAAGATTTGGAGGGGAGCAGCAAATTATCGTGCAATTTTCACTGTAACCACAGCCGGGCATGCCTGAACAGCTATGGACTCTGCACTGCAGCAGGAGACAACTGAGCAGAGTTCATATTCGGTCTAGTGTTGATAGTTGCCGCTCTGCTGTTTTGCTAAATTGACTAAATTACACATTTCCGTGCAAACGGATGCTTCTGTAATAATGTGTTAACTACTTTAAAATGCTGCTGCTTCAAATCAAAAGAAATGTAACGGTAAACATCTGGAAGGCTGTGCTATAAGTCATCAAAGATAAATAACCAGCAAGAACTCAAATTCTATTACACCCCATTACATACAGCAGGTAAAACATGCCAACTGAAACTTGTAGCTTCTTAGATATTCTATTTCCCCATTTTCTTTGTGCAGAAAACCCATCTGTGCCACAGCAGCATCGTGAGCTCTGATCTAGGTTGCTCACAGGTCTGGCACATCTTGGATGTCTCACCTACAGACAAATTCAGCGAGTGTGTAGGATGCTTTGTGCTTTCTGTGCAAGCCAACAAGCTTGTTTGAAGAGGTTGCTGCTGTTGACTGTGTGACGAAAACAACAACAACAAAAAAAAAAAACAGCCCACACAGTTTCAGTAGGTCTGACAAACACATATTAAGAGGAGGTGAGACGAGAGAGGGAAGCTACACGACAGGGGAGGAGAGAACAAAAGAAGAAACTTGGATGCACCGTATTTTTTGCTGTATAAGTCGCGTTTTTTTGCGCAACTTACACACCGAAGCGACGCATTTATGGATTTTTTTCCCCATATTTATAAACCAATTTTTGGCTGAGATCAGACAGTTTTCATTCATTCTGACTGAAAATATTGAACATTACCATTTTCAGCAGCTAGATGGCAGTCAAGCAGTATGGCATGCCGTTGTATGGTGTAATAGATAAAAGTGGCTATTAATGACACAATCGGCTTGCCATTGTTTGCCTGGAACGACCCTCCAATCAGCTTCATTTTGCTGCGCCGCCCCGTAGGGCTGGACGATATGGCCAAAACTTTGATCACGATACATTTCTTAATTTCAGTCGATAACGTTATAATTCCGATATTGATATAAACGATATAAAAGCCTCAGAAAAACTGTACAAACAAATTAATGCTCATCTTTTATTTGTATTTAGCCTTCAAAGAAATTTGAAATCACTGTCAAATAAACATAAAACTCAACTTTGTCAATATTAATAGTTTTAACTTTAAACAACAACATAACCTAACACACGCAGCAAACATCTGCGTTTGCTGCGTGGGTTTCTCTTTTGATACAGCTGGGGGAGTTTCAGGGACACGTTGTCTCAAACTTTTATTGTGCGTCATCTTCTGACTCTCAGCATATTCTATTAAGTGGAACAAGTTCGATGTGTTCCCAACGCTAGTTGGAACGACTCTCCGGCACATTTTGCAGCACACTGACTGAAACCTGCAGTTTATTGGATCTTAAATAGCCGAACCACGTCCACACCGCCAAATTAGTCGTTCCTCTCATCAATTATGTCATCTGCTTTCTCTTCGCTTGTGAAACCTTGTTCAGTCACGTTCTGATGATCATGGGCACTCAGTTTGAGGCGAAAACTTAACGCGCGTTGGAGATTAGCCTAGCCTGCTACCGCCTTCTGGACTCGACTCGAGCTCTGAGTAACATCTACGCCACCACGCACTTACGTAGTCATGTCGCACTTTTTTCTGTTCAGGTTGAAACTGAAGTGGCCGCTTCAGTACAAAAAAAGAAATGCGTCAGTGAAACTCCGTAATCATATCGAAAATGTGCTTAAAACTCATATCACCGTTACTGAATAAAAGTATATTGTGACATATTCATATATCAAATTATTGTCCAGCCCTACTGCCCCGGCAAAATGCAGCTAATTTGACTAGTGAAGTGCATTTATTAAGGAAAAGTTAGATTGAGACACACTCTTACTATAATTTTGAGCAAACAAATAATTGTTTTTAAGTGTTAATCTTGTTGAATTCTTGTTAAAGTCCTCCCGTGCACGCTCTCGTTGTTTGTCAGCCAGTCAATTTTTGGCACAACACCAGCCCACGTTTCCGGGTTGTCAGCGGTGATGCGTAACAAACACGACGTGTCAGCGGTGACACATAATAGATGCGACGTATATAGCGAAGCGACATATTTATGGATTTTTACACGTTATTAGACATATTTGGACTGATGCGACTTATGGTGCAACGTTTACGGCGGAAAATACGGTAGTTGTACCCAGGTAAGATATTCAAGGACAAAACTTAATGCAAATCTAAAAAAAGAACATAAAGAGACAGAAAAAGACAAAAATAATGAACACACAGATAGTTAATACCTACTAAATTTGCTAATAAGATTACAAAAAAAAAAAGGAAATGAGTGAGAGAAATGCAGCGAAAGACAAGAGGCTGGGGGGATATATTTAGCAGCTCATTATTCTGAGATGTCCTCTACTCAGTGGGCTGGTCCCTTCGATGAGGCCCTTTGGAAATCATTATGACTGCCTGCTGCTTCAGACAACCACACACATTTCACTGAAAAACAATTTAAGACTTGTCTCTCTGCTCCCCACGTCTTATGATGCTTCAAAAAATAATTCTCAGTTTCAGAGGAAAGGGCCTCGAACCAAAGCTTTGAACAACACAAAGTGACATTCTCCCCAATTCCCCCCTTTTGGGAATAAAATAGCAGCTATTTTGACATCACATCTACTGAATAAGCTTGAAGCGTATGTGCTATAACACAAAGGTAGATTTGTCCATCGGTTCATTTTGTATCTGTCGTTTTACAGCTGTGCGACTTCCTGATCTGACATTCATTAACCTTTACTATACAGCAGGTGTCTTCCGCAAAGGGCTCGCATATTCAATTTGTCAAATGGCAAGAGTGCAATTAAAACAATGTGTACAAAATACAACGAAACACAATCAGTTTCCTAAAATGACAATAATCAAAAAGGAGTTAAAACTCCAAATCACATACTTTTGTAAGAAAAGCTTAGTGTGGGTGGGTATGCTAAGTCGTGGTCATAATAATTCTGACCATCTGTGATCTTCTCTGGTACCAGAACAATTTGGACAACACTTTAAAGTGAATTAAATGTTTTCGAGTCACTTGTCTGCACTGCAGCATGTTTTTCTTTGTCTGGTGGCCCGTTTAAAGTTTCCCTTTAGGGCTTGATTGGTTGGGAAAGCTGTTAAATGACATGGGGTGAGAGTAGAGATCGATTGTTCAGGTGATAAACACACAGGTAATGAAAGCACAAGGCTGATGAATTTGACCATATTACTCCTAATGGCCTCCAGTATCGCCAGACTAATGGCTTAGGCCTTTGAGAGAGAGAGAAGAAAAAGTAGAACAGAGACGTTATAGAAAAGAGGGGCTTCATCCTGTACAATACACTCAATACACTGCTGATCTAGTGCAGCTGTATCTTGTTGTGGCCTCCCAATACGCTCCAAAGCACTTTTTGTTCTCCGATTTCAGCAAAAAAGCACAAAGTCAATGTGTCGCTTTACTTCTGCCCACATGTAAAGCGTCTTGCTAACAGGACTTCAGGGACCTATTCTGAACTGTGAGCTGCACAGGAGCCATTGTTCCCCGCTCCTGCAGCTTGCACTGATCGTAAACCCAACCTTAACTTTACTATGGCTGAAAACCAGTAGTGTGCAGTCAGATTTGCACACTACACTTTCTTAATATTTGCACACGGTTGTGTTGGTTCAGAAAGAAAAAAAAAACACATAGCAGATGCCAAATGTAAGGCATGGCTCACTCAGATATTTTCCTCTGTGGTCCGAGCAGTGACGCTCTGCTAGCCACCGACTCTGTTATTACAGACAGAAAAAGAGCCGTCAAGTTTTGTTCATGACATCAGCTTTCAAGAGACAAAAACTTTATGTCCTTCAGATGGTTTTACACGTTGATTTATATTTCAACAAAAGAATCAGTTTGTGCAATCGTCCTCAATGTGGAAAAGAAAAAGTCCGTCAACTTTCACAACAATCACTGTCAAAAACAAATAAATCACAAAGAATAGGCAGCCTCTGCCATGTCTGTTCCCTCCCTTGTTCTCTCTGCCTTTTTTTTATTTTTTTTTTTATAAATCCTGCTACGCTTTTCTCCCCATCCCATTTCCTGTTCTCACACATGACCATACATTAACGTGACCACCACCCAAAGAACACAGCAGGCTTTTTTGTGGGAAATTTCTGTTCCTTGCTCACACTTTCATGTGCAGCTTTAGCTTAAACTTCACAGATCAATGGGGTTTTGAGGGCAACATTTATTTGTTTAATTGGATACAGAGCGATGATTTGAACCTTTTTTTGCTTTTTTGCCTCCACAGATGGAACACCGTTGGAAAATACAGCATGCTGTGGGATCAGATCCTGTGGTGGTGCTACGAGTCCCCCCATCTTTCCCTTCCAGTTCTGACTCATTGTCTGGGCCTATTTCCTCAGAAACATAACACATGCTGTGAAGAATTTACACCATATTAGGAACTGAACACTAAGCAGACAACACAAGTGAGAAGTCAGATATGCTCAGAAAAACATGAACTACTCTGAAAATCCTGCTAACTGAGAATATTTTCTTTTGGAGACATACAACCCAAAGAGTGTTTAGTAGTTTGTTGTTGAACAGGATGGTTTGTTTAAAACAACAACAACAACAATATTTGGAAGCATGTCTCCATTCAGAGCATAAATGTAATAATGACCAGTAATCACAAACGCACATCTGAGAAGACCATTTGGACTAACTCAGCCGTCGAGATTACCTGCTGGTAATCTGTTTAAAACGAACAGCTGAATGACAAATAAAAAAAGACGGAACTTGGAATGTGATTGGGTCTTAAATATCTTGGCGCTGAGAGTCACTGCTTCCTAACTGATACAAAAAAAATTTTGTATTTTATTTCCAGTAAGAACATAAACCCAACATAACAGGGGCATCTAGGCATTTTCTTTCTCTGCTAAATAAACCAAATTGGAATAACTGATATAATAGTTTGTTATCGTCTTTTATCTCTTCTCCAAAAATAGCGGCTGTGTTGCAGTCTAGTCTCTTGTGTTGGCTTTTGAACGAATATGCAGATGAAGTACAGTAAATACTTCCAGATATCCATTTCAATTGATGCAGCCATCTGCTATTTATACGAGGCTGGAACAGGCCCGTCACTGATGATGAAATTTTATATTCATGAAATTTCTACAGCATTCTCCATGTATGGAACATGTCGAGGGATTACCTATGTAAATTATGTATGATGAGCAGGCGGAAGAGAGGTTCTGGCCAGAAAAATGATTGCTTTAAACCCTTGTCTTTATGATAATATGTCTGACTGTGAAACAAGTTTCACATTGTATGTGCAGCAACACATTCTTTATTAGTTAGTTATTTAAATTATTAATAAATGACCGTTGCCTTACAGTGAATGTTAGTTTCGTACCTCCCTGTGTAAATGGGAGTCAAGTCCCTAATTATTTGTTTTTTTACAACAGTGTTCAGTGTTTCCCGTAGTTAACTTGCCATGGTGGGGTGCTCTTCTCAGCCATGATTTTTGTTGACGGGAGAGACGGAGACATGTCTGAGTGCAGCTTGCACAACAGTTTTTGAGGGGCGGGGGTGGGTCAGCATGAGGTAAGAGGCGCCTTTAGCTTTTTAGCTAGAGCGCCTGTATTGCGCGCCGCTAGCTTGGTGCTACGTCAGTGCCGGGGAAGGGGGAGTTCAGTTTGGTAGGCGGGGTGCTCAATTCTGTTGACGGGGTGGGGCACCCCACTTGTGTAATGGTAGGGGAAACACTGGTGTTTGATTGAAATCTGTGCACAAGACATCCACTAGTTCTAACCCAATAAATTATATGGATTAAACATATGCACGTTTTCTGCTTATCAGTACTTATTGCAAATAAGAATATATTTTATACACAGGCTGACTTGTGTTATTCAATGGCTGATACCAATCAGCGCAGCCAATGGCTGATATAAAACACGTTTTGGGTCAATATGCATTTTTCATTGACAAAAATAGAACAATAACTGCTTACCTTAAATTAATGTATATTTAACAACTCTTAGAAGAACTTGTACATGTAAAAACAACATTTTAAGAGAATTCCCATATAAAAATAAACAAGTTGTGGGCTACATTAAGCCGGTTGTAGCTGCATCGTTTTCCTACTTGGTAACTGAAAAAATATGCACAGGCAGACAGTGACAAATATTAGCAGACTAAAATTGCCGTATCTAATTTTGCGTACTAAAATCTACCTCAACTGTTAGCCTTCCTATTGGTTTTAGAAGTTTTGCTTTTTAGTTGCTTTACAAATTTTGTTTTTTTAAGCCTAATAAAAAAAAATTGGGCTTTAAATAAGCAAATTAGTCAATGAAGTCCCATTTACAAACCAACAGTTAAATTATTTAATGTACAGTCGGATGAAACGAGCCTAAATGAATGAAAACTACATATACAAGACCTAAAAATAACCTTTGGACTCAAACGCACTTCCGCACAGAAAACACCACGTGGTTCAGGGATTTGAGGACACATTTTTGATGTCACTCAGGATCAAGGGAGAATTTGAACGCACAACGTAAGCAGGACATCAGTCGTTTGGCCTCCACATGAATCATGCATGTTGCATAAGACAGACAGAGATGAAGCACTTCGGATCAGTGGCCTCCCCCCAAACCTACCTTGCTCGCAAGCTCATCTCTTATTTTAAATGCCCAACTGTTGCGGTTTCTCACAACCATATCTATCTAATCATTTATACCAATAAAGAAAGACAAAACAATTAAGGCTCAACGGTATTTCGCGGCTTTAAAAACCAACCCTATATGCAGATTCACACCGCTTTCTCTTCTAAAGCCATCTGGCACAATTCACAAGCTGGCTATGAGTGAAAGTGCACGTGGATGTCTACAGAATCTTCAGAATTTAAAAAAATGACGCATTTATGAGGAAGACACTCCAATTTTCATGTATAAATTAAATTTTCCCCCAAATAAGAAAGAAAAACAAAATGTAATGCTTGTAATGAAATGGTTCAATTCAAGTTCCAATGCTCGTGTACAAAACCTGATCTGTGGGCTGTTTAGGGTCAATAATCGTTAGTTAATGGCGTTAAAAGGCCTCAAAGGATGATAAATGTCACGTTTGAATCAAACCTTATGACAACAATCTGTCCTTTTTTACTCAGCAGTAAAGAAAACTGTTGTGACATTAGGACGGTGAATGGAGCCAGTCTAGGATTAAGATCTCAGCAGGTGCTCAGAGGCACAACCTGACAGAGCCAAGGCTAAAGGAAGATTTAATCTAACAGACTTGCAACGCATGGAAGAATAAACCTCACTGAATTCACAAGAGATGTAAAAACGACAGTTTACTCTGTGTGTGTGTCATCTAGGAGCATAGACAAGGAGAAATAAAGTGTGTGTCCCTCTGCGATTTACCTGATGTGCGACCATGAGGGAGCAGGAGGAACAGGAGAAGCACAGGGGCTGCCAGCCTGTGGGCCAAAGAGGAGGCAGCGGAGGAAGAGGAGGACAGGGCTCTCGGCGGAAACGCTACCATTCCATCGCACATCTTTTCTCTTCCACAACCAGGGAGAGTCCTCTACGGCTTAACCTGTCCAGGCCACATTGAGATGAAGGGATAGAGAAAGGGGGGGGGGGGGGGTGGATAGCACGGATTACTGTCAACATTCAGCAAGGATTACGTAACCACAAGCAACACAGTAAAAAAAAAAGGAAATGAGTGAAAGTGCTACAGAAATTTAAAAACTGAGGTCTGACAAAAGACCACTTCTGCTTTTTATTATTTAGCAGTTTGCTAATACCAAGAAATGTAACAGTAACCGAGTCCATTACCCCTCGTATGCACCCTGTAAACACCGTCCACCAGTGGCAGCATCTTTCAGTCTTCTTCCCTTCTACACTTTAATCCCTGATCCTCACTTTGGCACAAGAACTATTAACTTAAACCTTTCAAGTTGACGTAACAGCAGAACATATTGTTTCTGGTGAGTTGGTAAGACGTAAAGGGAGAGGGGCAAAACATGAATCAGCAAAACCTTCTTTTTTTTTAACTGTTATAATTAATGCATCTGGCATCGTTTTAAAGCAAGATGGAAGCAGTTTTGAAGGATGAACAGACTTGGAGTAAAGACATAATTGACACTCTGGTTGATGTTGTTATTTGTTTTAATGCAAACGTCTTAACATTTTATTTTATGATCTGCATTTTAAACTCTTCTTTTCATGTTGCCAATAGCCCATTTGGGGATGTGCATTGCAAATTTGCTTAGTCTATAAATGTTATAGTAGCTGATATTTGGTAATAATTAAGAACTGGTCTCTATCTAAATAAACAATAACTGAAATGAATGATATATTTTGAATGATCAGATTTTAGGCAAGTTGAAGATTGCCAAGCACAAATATTCTCAAGAGGAGGTGACGGGGCCGATATCATTCCAAAAGGCAATGGAGCTCATAAAACCACTGCCAAAACCTACTTTTTGGATGAAAGAGGAAAAACGTTCAACTGTCATTCAGTCCTGCGTCAAAAACTCAGGAGTTATGGGTACTGATCGGATCCTGCTACAGTTGGTATTGATGATAAGACAACATATACATACATAAACACAAGCTCATTTTTGCATGTGCTACACTTGAGGGTGGAAGAATGGGTGAAACGTCTCATCTGCAAAAGAAAATTTGATACCAACTGTAATGTCTCGTACTCTTGTCTACGTCTAAAAGAAAAAACAGATCCACCTAAATAGCTAGATAATTAAGGACTACTTCTGTACTGTTTTAAAAATGTGATAAACTAGACTCAACCATCTTAAAAAGTCATAATACCACATAATCAGGCGTTACTCCTTATAGACGCCTAGAGAATCCAGTGTGTGGTTATTATTTATTCTTCTTATTGTAGTTTGAAGACTTGTTTCCTTGGTCATTCAGGTCAGTAAATGTAATTCAAGGTGTTGCACTGAAATACATTTATATAGACCAATAATCAATATATTCAAACATTTTTATTAGACATATACATGCAGCAACCCCCGTTGCAAGCCATCTTTTAAGTCCCCGATAGCAGATTAAAGAGGCGTACCTGCATGTGGTGCACACAGGTGGGAAGAGAGTGACGCAAGTCAGTTTTGGCAGGACAGTTTGGGTATTGTATTCAGCCAAAAAGCAGCTAGTCAAAGCACATGCAGGAGACCTGAGGCAGCCATTTATTCCACCCATACTTCCTCAACTGTCCGTGTTGGGCACAAAGTACAAAGGAAGCCTAGGTTTGAATTATAAAAAGCCATTTGCTATCTTAGAATGTGTTCTGGACAAAATGTATGAGAACCATAAACAAAACAAGTGTTCTTGCTGAGTGTGGCAAACTGCTTAAGATGACTGAACGACTGAGTTCCTGAGAAGAAAAGAAAGGCTGAGGACACAGTATTGACCAGACAAATCTCTGAAAAGTGAAAACTTAAGCAGTTGGTTTAATTGCGTTCATGCAAGAAGGCTTGAGAAAGGACAAAGTCATTAGCTAGCGTCTGTGCTGAAGAATCTATGCAGCATTCACTTTGCCTTTACAAGATGTTTTAGAGCTTCTGGGGATTTTTTTTTTTTTTAAATTAAATTATGATGTGCTGCCATTATGTTCCTTAAATGAATGAAATAATGCAGAAGGCAGTTTAACAATGAAAGCAACACTTCAAGTTTGGATGTCAACCTAACCCGCAACTGTGATTTTCTTGTCAGATGCTGACAGCAATGTTGAGCCTGACACATCAAATTAAAGTGTGCAGGTGCTAACTTCAATATGTTGTCTTTACTCTCTCACTTAAGAAAAAAAAAAAAAAAGCAACTCTCTGCTTCAGAAGCCAGCTAGTCAAGCAGCCAGCCAGCAGGCTGCTACTGCAGTTTTTCAGCTGCCCGAGGCTCCTGGAATGCAAAAGGAGCCAAGCAGAGCAGCAGTGCAGGCATGTGTCCGGGAACAGAGAGCACTCAGTGTGCCAAACAGCCGAGAGATTTCCACCCAGTAGGTCCCTGTGCTTCTGCTGCTGGTGGAAGGTGCTGGAGGCCTGTGGAGGGAGCCCAGAGACAAGACTCTGCATGGCAGCGGAGAAAAGACTCTTTGTTGTCAAGTATTATGTACTGTTAAGTCCCACAGCTACTCAGCATCCCCCTGTACTGTTGCAAGGACATATCAAAAAGGGGACAGTAAAAGACAGAAAGGGAAAAGCACAAAAACATGTTTAAAAAAAAAACAACAACAAAAAAAAAGAGAAAAGCAAGATTAGGTAAGAAAACATGACACACCCATGAGGAGAAAATGTGCTTGACAAGCACATCTTCGGGTCATTAGTGCACGGTACATAAACTTTTGGAGTCAATCCTATGTGAGACAGCCATCACAGCTAAGCAACATTAGCAAACACAACAGTGCTTAAACTCAGCTGGTTTTATAGACATTTACATAAAATCTGGTGCAGCAGTATCTGACACTAGCTATGTTTAGTGTTGTAGTACTCAAGACCGGTCTTGAGACCGGTCTCAAGACCATGTTTTGATGGTCTCGGTCTTGTCTCAGACAATGAGGACTCGGGATTTTATTTCCAGACCAGTCAAGACCACAACTGTGGAAATATCACTAAATTGCCAGAATATTGACCAGTTTATTTAACATCCTTGATTTTATGGGATGCTAAATGTACCGATTCAAATCCAAGTGATAACGTGACTCATTGTAAGCATAATAAGCAGTCTAAAACACGACTCAATCATTTAATATATAGTTGTTGGTTTTTTTCATTTCAAATTGTTTCTGAACTGTTTGTGCTATGCTGGAACCTTGTTTCTCTACCACGGTGAAGTTAGTTCTACGTTGGACATTCGAGCTCCGTGTGTTCCTCTCGTTCGATCCGAAGCAGGCAGTCTGATGTCGGTCAGCCGAGCTCAGTCTGCCCTCCTTCGAGACGTAATGGTTCGTTTAGGGACCGTCAACAAATTACCGAACCAAACACTCTTTAGAAACAAAAATTTATACATTTTACATCATTTGACCCACTGACACAAAACTAATGTTGAACTACTCTTAGACCTGACACACAAGAAGACACTGTCATTTATTTCTCATTTTAAAGCATTTTCTAATTAGTTATTGAGCGAAAACCATGATTTTAGAACAAATAAATTATGTAAATTTAGAAAAATGCTTTAAAATGAGAAATAAATAAGGGTGCCTGGTCTGTCAGGTTTAGTAGAGTAGTTTAACATACGTTTTGTGTCAGTGGGTCACATGACATGAAAATTATTGTGCAAAAACCACTGAATGTCTGATTTCTTTGTCATGTAGCTTTGAAAGTTTATAAAATGCAAAAGCAAACAAAGTGGAAGTATGTAACTTTTATAAAAATTACATACGTTTTTTAACATATTTGATAAAACTGTCACTATGTCGTGACAGTTTGGTATAAAACAGATAATCTGTGAAAAGATTGAGCTCCAAGACTTGAGGTCTTGGTCTCGACTTGGTCTCAGACCCCACAAGTCTTGAGTACACTCTGGTCTTGGGTTAGGTGGTCTTGACTACAACACTACTATGTTTAAATGGACATAAGTAATCGGATTAAACGGCCATTCGGGATAAAAATGCATCACGTAAACGCCCCATTCGGATTATTTCTTTCTTGATTCTGCTCGATCCAAAAGAATTTGTGATCAGAATGAGACGGGTGGTTTATGCCGATTCATAATCCGAACGGTGTGTAGGCAAACGCTTAATCTGTTCTTTTTGTCTCGATCGTGAAAAGCTGACCTGACTGCGCATGTGCGACCTATGTAATTTCCGCCTGGCTAATGCTAATAATATTAGCATGTCGGGGAAACAAAACTGGTCGTTGAGCGACAACATTTTTACTAAAAAAAATTGAAAGAGCTCAAAATGATCTGTATCACCTGTAGCTCAATCAGGGAGTGAAGAAACGTCTCCACCGTCATTAAAACCTGTCGCGGGTCCATTTTGAGCGCTCAGGTTTGTTTGCGTTCATCCCGGAAGTAGAACAGAAGTAGAACTTCTTCTTCTGTGTTTTTTTTTTTAACTCTGCGCATCAGTACTTCTGTTCAGAACAAAGCCCACTGCATGCAAACGCTCGCCACGAACAGACTGTGCCCATGTAAATGATGCAGAAATTATTTCATCTGAAAACATTTCAATCCGGTCAAAGAATTTTGCGCGTGTAAACAGAACTACTCATACCGTACACATACTCTGACCACTAAGTGACTGCACGAGATTTGTTTTTAGAATGTTGCCATTAACTACTCGAGTCAACTTTGTTGGTTTCACAAAACAATCGTCGGAGTCAGTCCAATTTAAGATTGTCACCATTGTGACTGACCTGAAAGCACAAAATAATAACTATAACTCAAGACATTATAGAGATACTGTGCTCAAACTTGGTGTGGAGGAAGGTGAGCATCACCCCCAACATGTACTTTGAACACTACACATTGGGTAATATTTTTTCCTAAAAGTTTGGACGTTCCTGTGGAAGTCAACATAGTTTGTTGTTTTTAGCTAAATACATGATCAACAGGACAGATTTAAGTAAAACTCTCATAAAGTAATCACTGGATGTGCATCTGCAAATATTTAACTTCTTGAGTCAACCTGATTCAAGATAGTTGCCAGGTTTGACCAAAACAGCTATTTCGATGTCTCTTCTCATAAGGCAGTGAGCAATATGCATTCCTTTAAGAAATGCTAGCTCTTTAACCCTTCCTGAAAGTTACTGAAGTGGATTTCTACAGAAAAGTGGCTGATGATAAAGAGAAAACAATGAGTGGTTTATGACTACCAGTAAGTAGTTAGTCATTGTTAGCTCACCACAAGTGTCCCATTTCATATATAGTTCAGTATATATTTGAATATTATTACCCCAAAGTTCACAGCGTGGTAGTATACATAAGTACAGCAAATAAAAAGTGTATTTGTTGGAGGAACACAGGCCCTGGACACTGGCTTAGTCCTCCAATGTAAACAGTCCACATCTGGACTTCCACATCTTCTGCAACAACAAATGTCCCATCTTACCAAAGCCTGCAAACCGGAAACAACTCAGAACTTCTGTTGTGAGGCCGTCTGAGAAACAAGAGTCTCAAAAACTCAATAATAAACGGGATCAGACGTGGTGAAAAGGTTTTCCGGCCGTCCTAAAGCAGTCACACGCTTTGACACGTGCAACATCACTGCGAGCTATTTAAACAAAGAGTGGTGGGCTGCCACAGCACACTCACACACAGTCTGATAAAAACAGAGACAAACTCAACATGGTCAAATGTACAAAGTACATCAAAACCCTAAGAGCTGGGCTTATCACAGAATCTCTGTTAGTTATATCCTCCTCTGACTTCCTCGTACCTTTGTTGTTCATGTGACCCGGTACAACAATACAGCTGTTACAAAGGGCAACAGCTACTCGAAACGTTTTCATTTTGTCACCAGACAAGTCGTAAAGGTCGTCGGGAAGTTCCCAACTGAGTAAAACGTACACACTACAAAGTTCGGAGGGGAAGTAAAGTACGTTTGTCCAGTTTTTAACAACGTTAGCAAGAGAGTCCACGGCTAGCGGTTTCCGGTTCTTTAGTTGAGAAACAACAACGACAACTCCGTGTTCTCCTTAACTAGTTGTTTATCAATCAATACAAATAAACAAAGACAATAAGACGCAGTGGGACATTCAGTATTGGCTTATGAGTGCTTAGCTTGCGAAAAAAAAAAAAAAAAAAGACTCACCAACGTAAAGGTTTACCAGCGAACCCTCCTCTCTGCTCGGTTTACATTCGAGGCATTAACGGCAGCTTGAGAGACGACACCCAAAGCTAGATGTGAAAAATAGCTGGAATGTATTAGGTTTCCGTCGTCGAGCTCCGTCAGCCCTGCTCCGTCACTCCTCGTCCGCGACTCGCCGCTGCCAGCTCTTTATTTTAGGTAAGCGGAAACACTCGCTCTGAGAACTCTACAGGGCTGCCTGGCTCTCGCGCGGTCTCCATGGCTACCCCTCAAAATGGGCGGAGCTCAATCGTGTCAAGACAACGGCGCTACATCATTTATGCACCGGTTGACAAAACGGTGCGTTGGCAAAGCGGAGTTTGCACTCTATTTCAGGCGGCGAATCCACTACGACAATCGGATGTCCTGCTCAGACTTCAATTATATAATAGTTATAAACATACAAGTTTTTTTAAATGCAAAATTATGTGTATAAATTCATGTTCTGTACAGTTTTTTTTCAAATAAAGAGGGAAACTCCTGCTTTGTCTCTAGCCATCACTTTTAGCCGAGTCATACCCCGGTGAATTAAAGGAACACACCCGACCGCAGATAGTTTTACTTCAAAATAAAAGTACGAGAGTCAGTTCGGAGACAAAAGAATCAAGAGTATCTTATCAACAAAAAATAAAAAAATTCATTCAGAATTGATGCGTCAAATGTGTTTGCACGCAAATATTTTATGTTTGATGCGTCCACAACTTCATGTTCAACAAAAAGAGTTTTACATGTTATTAGATATACAAAGCTAATGTTTTTTTTTTGTGATAAACAAAGAAAAAAAAAATTCATACAAAAAATTTTGTATGAATTTTTTTGCCAACAACAAAAATTACATCCCACATTTTCGATTTTGAATACATTTTACTTGAGTTGCATAAAAGTAGATGATCTATGCACAAATAGTTACAGGCCACATTTTGTGCTTCTGTGTTTTTCTCATTTCTTCTACAGTATTTTGTTTATGGTCGAGAAAGTACATTATCACAAGGTGCAATGCACATTAAATCTTATGAGTAGTTTTAAACACAAAGGGCAAAATAAATGTGATATAAATATGATTGTAAATAAAAGCACATAGTACCATACATTGTTTGAATTATGTGTGTGCAAGTTTGTTGCTTTTGTTCAGTCCTTTACATTTTTTTATTAATCTTATTTTTGTGCCCTGTCCTCCACTTGTTTTGTTGTATTTTCTCGGGTTTGACAATAAAAAACGCCATTATTCATCCCCATCTTCCTCATCACAGCAGCTTTTAGATCCCAGCAAGTGGCTAATGGGATTAAGCTCAGGCTTAACACCCTGACTTATCAGGTCCAGTAAAGAACCTCTTAACAGACACCAAGTCTGCATGAACCAAACAGGAGCTCCTGTTCTTATAATAACTGAAAAAAGTAAGATGGTCCAGGCAGCATCTGTAATCAGGTCATTTGCTCCAACATATTTTGTAAATTAGTTTCCTTATCATTTATTGTTTTTGCTTTTTTAAAGTTTACAATGATAAGACTTGGTTTTGCTCCACTATCAGGTTATTTAATGTAGATAAAAACTTAATCAAGGGGAAAACAGGGCATGTTCTAACGTCGACACCTAGTGGTTATTTCGTGAATATTTCCATGATCCTGTTTGGACAAAAATATATCAATATATATATATATATTTAAATATAATATACTGTATTAAAAGAAGGACAAGAAAAATGAAATGTGTTGTATTTTAGAAAAAAATAATAATTCAAACGCTGTTGGTGAGAATGTGAAATTCCAAAATATGGACGATTACATTAAAAGGGGTGTATTTGTATGCATGTTGTCCAATGTTTTAATATTAAATTGTCTCTTTTCTGTTGTTGAAGCAGATAATTAAAAAATTTATTTAAGTTACTCGTGCGCCAAAGAAAATATATATTTTGTGGGGCAAAAGCAATAAAGGTAGGCGGAATCTAAATATCTAAGCACCCCTCGAGGATAGATAAATGGTTGCGTCTAGTTGTTTCGGTCAGCGCCATAGAGGTTTCACCACTGCTGCTTTTCGTGGCAGGTAGAGTCGCTTTTTACACAAACTCTTCCAATATTATTGTACTATGCTTGAGTTGACGATAGTATTTTAGTTATAGGATTGATTCAGTGTCCGAAATGTTGTTGCATATTTGTGTAAACTAAACG
This sequence comes from Nematolebias whitei, assembly GCF_014905685.2. Lineage (NCBI taxonomy): Eukaryota > Metazoa > Chordata > Actinopteri > Cyprinodontiformes > Rivulidae > Nematolebias > Nematolebias whitei. Next base: position 41,511,038 of record NC_056509.1, read on the forward strand.
CAGTAAACCCAGTCAAACTCATACGAAGATAGTTAGCTAGGTCCTAAATATTAGTATTCGAGTTGGCTTCTTCTTGTGTCTGCAACAATGGTGTGCTTCGTGACCTTTTACCCACTTGTCCTAAAACCTTTTAAATGTGCAGAAGTTATTTTTAAGCACTGAGCATCAGTGATATTCATGGCCTGAACAGATATGTTGATTGCGCTGCATGCCCTTAGATTTAGATTTTTACTTTTCAATGCTAAATACAATGTTTACATAGTTTGCTTTCTATGCAAACTACATGGAACAAACAGCCATTTTACTACAGTTTAACGAACATCTAGATCAATGTGTTGCTCTGCTGCCACCAGGTTTCTGCTCATTATCTATAAAAATGTGCATATACAGTACTGTCTAAAAAAAGACACTTGGATTTTTCTACCTGGATTGTTGAGCGTGCATCAGGACATTCATTCAACCTTTATTTATACAGGTTAGTCCCATTGAACCTCGGAGACTCATTTGCAAGAGAGACCTGAGTACATCTGTTTATATAGTGGGGCTGAGATGGGGTCCTGAAAGTCCCAGGTTTGATCCCCAGCCATTCCCACATGTAGTGTTGTCTCTGAGCAGGACACCTAATCCCGAAATGCTCCCCGGGTGCTTACATAGCTGCCCATGCTCCACCTGGGTGTATCCCAGGTGTGATGGGTTAAATGCAGAGAGCCAATTTCGTCTTTGTATGGGAACATACAATGATGACAACACATAGCACTTTATTTGGGTACGGCCGGCACCTATTATTCTACACCTCGGAAGAGTGCCTAAATATCTATCTCCGTTAATGCGGCCCGAACCACAGCGTCTACCCCCACAAAAGTTATATCAAAACGACTGGCTCGGCCCCGTGATGTGTGCTTTTACTTCTATTGGCATTTCGAGTTACCATGGCGACGTAATTTGCAAACAAAGACGCAATATTTCACCAACTCCAGGAACTAGTTGGTGACTGCCCACTTACAGTGGGGAGAACAAGTATTTGATACACTGTTGATTTTTCAGGTTTTCCCACTTGCACAGCTTGTAGATGACTGTAATTTTTATCATAGGTACTCTTCAACTGTGAGTGATGGAATCTAAAACAAAAATCCAGAAAAATACAATGTATGATTTTTAAATAATTAATTTCTGTTTTATTGTGTGAAATAAGTATTTGATCATCTATCAACCAGTAAGAATTTTGGCTCTCACAGACATGTTAGATCTTCTTTAAGAAGCCCTCCTGTTCTCCACCCATTACCTGTATTAACTGCACCTGTTTGGACTCGTGACCTGTATAAAAGACACCTGTCCACACACTCAATCAATCAGACTCCATCATCTCCACAATGCCCAAGACCAGAGAGCTGTGTAAGGACATCAGGGATAAAATAGTAGACCTGCACAAGGCTGGGATGGGCTACAGGACAATAGGCAAGCAGCTTGGTGAGAAGGCAACAACAGTTGGTGCAATTATTAGAAAATGGAAGAAATACAAAATAACGGAAAATCTCCCTCGGTCTGGGGCGCCATGCAAGATCTCACCTCGTGGAGCATCATTGATCTTGAGGAAGGTGAGGAATGAGCCCAGAACTACACGGCAGGACCTGGTCAATGACCTGAATAGAGCTGGGACCACAGTCTCAAAGAAAACAATCAGTAGCACTCTACGCCGTCAAGGATTAAAATCCTGCAGTGCACGCAAGGTGCCCTTCCTCAAGCCAACGCATGTCAAAGCCCGTCTGAAGTTTGCAAATGACCATCTGAATGATCCAGAGGAGGAACGGGAGAAGGTCATGTGGTCTGATGAGACAAAAATATAACTTTTTGGTTTAAACTCCACTCGTCATGTTTGGAGGAAGAAGAATGATGAGTACAACCCCAAGAACACCATCCCAACCGTGAAGCATGGCAGTGGAAACATCATTCTTTGGGGATGCTTTTCTGCAAAGGGGACAGGACGACTGCACCATATTGTGGGAAGGATGGATGGGGCCATGTATCGTGAGATTTTGGCCAACAACCTCCTTCCCTCAGTAAGAGCACTGAAGATGGGTCGTGGCTGGGTCTTCCAGCATGATAACGACCCAAAACACACATCCAGGGCAACTAAAGAGTGGCTCCGTAGGAAACATCTTAAGGTCCTGGAGTGGCCTAGCCAGTCTCCAGACCTGAATCCCATAGAAAATCTTTGGAGGGAGCTTAAAGTCCGTGTGGCCCAGCGACAGCCCCGAAACCTGAAGGCTCTGGAGGAGATCTGTATGGAGGAGTGGGCCAAAATCCCTGCTGCAGTGTGTGCAAACCTGGTCAAGAACTACAGGAAACGTCTGATCTCTGAAATTGCAAACAAAGGTTTCTGTACCAAATATTAAGTTTCATTTTTCTGGTGTATCAAATACTTATTTCACACAATAAAACAGAAATTAATTATTTAAAAATCATACATTGTATTTTTCTGGATTTTTGTTTTAGATTCCATCACTCACAGTTGAAGAGTACCTATGATAAAAATTACAGTCATCTACAAGCTTTGCAAGTGGGAAAACCTGAAAAATCAACAGTGTATCAAATACTTGTTCTCCCCACTGTATTCTTCTACACCTAAAAAGCGTATCTTTTTCAACTTTAATGTGGCCCGAACCATAATGTGGACCCCCACAAAAGTTATATCAAAACAACGACCCGGCTCAGGGAAGTGTGCAATTACTTTTATTGGCATTCGCAGTTACCATGGCGACATATTTTGCTAACATAGATGCCAAATTTCCCATAGGAAATGAATATTAGAAAACTCTTCACAGAAACTGAGTAACATATGGAGCCATTTTGGTTCAACATGCAAGGAAGGCAGTGCATTATGCAATGCATGGAAGGCAGCTATTAGTACCTATTATCACCTATTATGAATTAGTAATAATAATAATAAATATCACTTATAAATTATTAATGTTAATAATCATCTATTTTAATATAATTATTATTCATATTAATAAGTAATATTTAATATTAATACTAATTCTTGGTGCGAATATTATTATGTTGTATTAATTATTAGTATTTTAATAATAATTAATAAATTAACAATTATTAATATTAAATAGTATTTAGTATTTATATTATTCATTTAATAATAAATAGGCAGTCACCGTCAAAGTTTCTCCAGAAACTTTCTATTTTTATTATTATTATTATTATATACAGAGAGAAACACACACTAGTGGTTAGTTTCTTAATTTCATTAATATAGTTCACAAGATATTTTGCTAACAGACATAGTTGGCTTTAATGGTTAATGGCAAAGTTTTTAAAATGGATCTCGCGCATTAAGGTAGCACTTATGTATGCGCTGAGGATGACTCTCAGCTATTACCACATTCTCAGTGGGATTAACCTGTATAAATAAAGGTTGAATGAATTAATTTATTTAAACCGTTACAAATGCACATGGGATAATTAAGGGTATAAAGAATACATCAACAATGTTGTTTTAATTTTTATTTAATTACTTAAAACTTACTCTGATTATTAGAACAGAACCGAATCATCTTTATTATGGTTGTACAGCTCGTATACAACAAATCTGAAAAGACTTTTTAGATGGGTCCATATTGGAGAAAGTATTTTAAACAACAACTGGACTGCAGTAACTCGGTGGTTGGGTCAGAGTTCGCAGGCCGTGGTGACTCCTGCTCAAGGGAGTAGCCGAAAGACAAACAACGGCATTTTCTAACAGAGGAGCACATTGGTGATATGTTTGTGTGTAAAATCAACGCCATTCATATTTTTTTTTCTTGCCTTGACAGGTAGCCGTAGCAGCAGGACGTAAAAAAAAAAAGCAACAACAAAGTGAACCACTGACAAAATGGCGTCCTCGCAGGTGCGCTTGAAGATTTTCCCCAGTGTTCGTTCCCTGTTTGATAAAACCATGCAGATAAAAGTCGAAGGCCTCGCTCCCAACAAAACCGTGCAGCTGAGATCCAAACTGGTGGATGACAGAGGGGTCACTTTCAAAGCGTCTGCCCTGTACAAAGCAGATAAAACGGGACAGGTGGAAGTCAGCAGTTTGGCCTCACTGGGAGGAAGTTACACTGGCGTGGAGCCCATGGGTTTGTTCTGGTCCATGGCGCCTGACACTCCACACAGTAAGCTACTGAAGAAGAACGTACTCAGCCCTACACTGGTTGAGTTAGAGGCTGTCAGTGAGGAGACCGGTGAGCTCTTAGCAGCCGAAACGAGCGAGAGAGGATACCTGACTGAGGGAATGAAGAGAATACCTGTGGAGGAGGGCAAAATAAGAGGAGTCCTCTTCACACCACCAGGTTAGCTGTGAAAACAATGATGTCTGAGTGAGATACATATGTTTAACTTTCATTCATGACGTGTGTGTTTTCTTCAGGAGAAGGCCAGTTTCCAGGAATCATTGATTTGTACACTTTAGGGGGAGGCCTTACTGAACCCAGAGCCAGCCTGCTGGCGAGTAAAGGTTATGTGGTTCTGGCACTGGCTTATTATGGTTACAAGGGTTTACCTAAAACCCCTCAAAACTTGGATCTGGAGTACTTTGAAGAAGCTGTGACGTATCTGAAAAAACGGCCAGAGGTTTGTTGCTAATAATATTTTATTCCTCTCATTAATAGTTTATGAAAAAACAATGTTTATGTTTTAAAAGTTATACGAATGGTAAAAGTATAGAACCAAATGTGTATTTAGTGTGTCATTGTTGCCATCTGCTGACGATTTCTTTGCATCGCATTCATAGTATTTTATAAAGTTTGTCAAGAAATCCTAAATCCTGTCATTTAAATGGATATATAAATGGAGGATACCCCAGAACAACTGTGTTTTGTGTAATACTTGAGTTGAAATTAAACTGTGCCAATGTTCAACATACTGTTTGGAAGGGTAGCAGACAAACCACAAAGACTATAATTTATCAGTTGTTTGTAAATTTACAGTTTGATCGTCATAAGTTCCACAAAGGAAGTTTGACTTGAATAGGCCACCTGTTCAGGTGAAAGATGACACCGTAATAAGGAAAACAGCCTGAGCAGGACGATGAGCAGCAGACAGCTCTGTAGAGAATCCACTTTTCATTTAGCTGCATTTGTTTACCTCTTGTATTTTATGTGAAGTTATTTTTATACACTTGACAGTTTTATAAAGTCCTGAGTATCCTTTAGCTGATAAAAACATTCCACAGCTAATATGTGCTATATAGTGTAAAAGGTGCGTTCATAAAAAAACGTGCTTATTTTCCAGATTATGAACTGAACAAATTGAATTTTCGAGTGTCAGATTGGCTGATCACCAGTCAAAGCTGAAATAATCCAATTTAAATAATCAATTGATTGTTGCTTTCTTAACAAAGGAGTCCACTGTCTCCAAACCATACACTAGCTTCAAAAGTTCATGCTCAGTAATCCAGGTAAAATAATCCAACAAAGTTCAGGCAGGTCATCTGGACAGTTTTTTTTGGAGACATTTTGTCCTTCATCCAAAGGACTTCACTATGTACGATATATACATACAGTAGTCCCTCTCTACTTTGCAGTTCCTTTATCGCAGACTTGCTCTATTGCGGTTTTTCAAAATAAGACTGGACATGACACACAACTGGCTGATGGATGGATGAGCCGCATGAAAGGAGGCAGGGAGCTGAAATCTTGACATTCTGTGCTCTTTTAGAGCATTTAGAGTTTAGGAACATAGTTTAGAATATTGCAAAAGTGTGGGAAGGGTTTAAAATGCCTACATATATATATATATATATACTACTTGTACTAATATTCCTACTTTGCAGTTTTTCACTTATTGCGGGGCTTCAGGGTACAGATCCTACGCGATAAACGAGGAACTACTGTATTATATATGTATATGTATATACTATGTATTGTATACTACTGTATATACACTAGTATGTACTATGGTTTGCTCACTACTCCCTTGTAAAACTTTCCTTCACAAAGCATAATGAGTCCAGCTATGTTGTATGGTCTGGAGACAGAGACGTGGACAAAAAGACAAGAGAAAGAACTGGAAGTAGCAGAAATGAAGATGTTGAGTTTCTCCTTCGGAGTGACAAGGCTGGATAAGATTAGGAATGAGATCATCAGAGGTACTGCACAGGTTGAACAACTGGGAGATAAAATTAGAGAGGCCAGACTGAGATGGTTTTGACATGTCCAGAGGAGGGACTGGGTATACTGGTAGAAGGATGTTAGAAATGCAGCTGCCAGGAAAAAGACAAATGGATGCTCTCCTCCACAGAGTGAGATGGAGGATGACTTGCTGTAGCAACCCCTGAAGAAGGAACAGCCAAAATAAGAAAAAGAAGAAGTAGTTGCATTGGAAACAAAATATTATGCTGCATTCCAATTGTACAGAAGTTCCCAGTGTACAAATAACAACTGGAACACCCCACAAAGTCAGAATTTTGACTCAGAAAGTCTGAGATGCCTGACTTGCTTCAATCTCTAAATCCTATCACAGATTTTGGAGTAATAATGTTTTTAATTGAACTTTTGTCAGTTTTCATCTCAGTAATCCAGTCATGCACATAGTACTTTTCAACCAGTATTAGTAAACGTATTGCTGCAATGTTTGGGTGCATTGGCTTTTATTGCTAAGAGTAGTTAGCCTGCTCACTGAGCGCAACCATTAGGAGCTCCTACTGGTTTTTCTGGGTTGAAAGTGGAACACGGTTAAGTTGGTTCCAACGTCATTCCCAGACCCGAGTTCCAACTTCCGAGGTAAATGGAACGTACCATTTGTTCAGGATCAAGCAGGTTTAAATATTTTTACAAAAAATAATCTGTACAATATTATTAACACATTACTTTTCCGTGCAGGTGAAGGATTCTGGGATTGGCATCATATCCATCTCGCACAGTGGCGCTCTGGCTCTGTCCATGGCCTCTTATTTTTCTGGGATCGCAGCAACCGTCTGCATCAACGCCTGCAACGCAAACACTGTGATCCCTCTACACTACAGGGACCGCATATTTCCTCCGCTTTCACCTGCCTTAAAGAATTTTAAATTCACAGAGACCGGGCTTGTGGATATTCGCGACGTCTTACCAGACCCCACGTTGGAAAGGAACAAGGCGTCACTGATCCCTGTCGAACGTGCCAGCTGCCAGTTCCTGTTTGCCGCTTCCGAAGATGACCGCAACTGGAACAGCGTCTTTTTCGCCAAACAGGCTGCTGAAATCCTCCGAAGTCATGGCAAAGAATCGTTTCAGCTGATCACTTATCCAAAGGCCGGACACTTCCTGGAGGTCCCCTACATGCCTTATTGTCCGTCTGGGTTTCATGCGGCGGTGGGAAGGGATGTGGTGTTTGGTGGGGAGCCAAAAGCCCACTCTGAGGCTCAGCTGGATCTGTGGGAAAGAGTCCAGCGGTTCTTCAAGAGTCACTTGGTCAATAAGGATGCCACTTAAAGTCTATCAAAAAGTCCCTGAGTGCTCATTCCTGCCTGTGCTTATTATGTTCTTTAGATTTTTATAAGTAGAAATGACAGATGAATGATTAGGTAACTGTATGAAGACTAATAATGGAGCCTGTGATGCCTTTTATAGATGAAGCACGTTCAGAACTTTCTTTTCTAGAATCGTGTTGCACTACACCACTGATCATCCAACTCAAAAACAAATGTTTCTTTATTTTCTTTTATAACTTCAACAGGAAGACAGAAATGTTGTCTTATGATTACAGAAACAACACGGGCAAAGATCATTTTTGACTTGGCAAAAAATACACACCAGAAATTATTTTTCTTTTCACTCGTGTAGTTTTTTTTTTATTTATGTTGCGGATATTTTATTTATTCATATATTTAACTACCTGTTGTGAAATCTTTTTTTTTCTCAAGTGCCAAACCAGAACCATTTGGTGTTTTCGGTTAAACCGTCTAATTCTGTGATTGTACGGCTAAAAAAGTCATAAAACACGAGTAATCTTGGCACATTGATTTTTAAAATAAAAATCTATAGCACTTCTGAAAATGCAAGAATGGCAATTTACGTTATTACATATTAGAAATATTATCATATATAAGATTAATTTTTTAATATTATTGTGATTCTATGGTGATAATTGTTTTGGGAACAGTTGTGATTGTTCAACTGAACTGATTTTACAGGACTTCAGAAATTTAAATGAGGCCATGCAGCAGCCTAATACCTCATTAAACACTGTTTAAAGTAGAGTTTGTCTTAAATTTGCATATGTTTTATCTAACAAGCCTGCTTAATAAAATAAATTCATATCCGTCCCCCCCCGGCGCGGTGCTGTTACTCAAAACTTAAATTTCACATGGAGGCCTTAGTTGGGTCTTGGGCCATCAGTTCTGCTGAGATCGACTGCAATCCCAAGATCTGTTCAATTCCAGGACTTTGAGATGAACAAGAAGGATCACTGGTGATCCCTCTCACCCTGGAAATAAAATCTCACAACCATTTTCTTCTAACTGGTTTCATCAGAACCAGTTACTCGCTGCACACAAATGTTTTTCAATCGACTAGCTAGAAAGATTGCATTTCCTGTGACAATGCATTGTGAATATTTATTGCTGAAGAACTTGCTGAAAATAGCTAAACAAAAAACATGCTGAACTGTAGCTGAAATAAAAACAAGCCTTAATTAGAAGACAGAAAAACATTTTTGCTGAATTAGGTATAAGTTAACAGGAATGAGCATAAAAATGAGGAAATTAGCTAAAAAAAAAAAAGGCTGAAAATGACAACAACAACAAAAAAGCTGAAAAGGCAGAAAGAGGCTTAAACTAACAGAAGGAAGCAGAAAGCTGAAATTAGCTAAACATAGTGGAATTAGCTGAAAAGGCTAAAATTAGCATAAAACAGCTAAATAGTAGCAGAAAAAAGCCAACACTAGCAGAAAATAGTTGAAATAAAACATAAAGAATGGAATTAGGTTGAAAGTAGCAACAACAAAAAAAAGACCAAAAACTTAGAATTTAAAATGCTATCAAGGTAGCTGAAAAGGTTGAACAAGCTTGAATTAGCAGAAGAAAGCAGAAAGAGCGTGTTTGCTCAGTTAGGCTGAAAGAAGCTGAATTGATCACAAAAAAAGTGGAAATCTGAAAAAAACGCTGAAATTAGCAACAAAAAGAACTGCTGAAAAGCAGCTAAAAATCAGAATCTTAAATTATCAGATGGAAGTGGAGAGAACACATTTTTGCTAAGTTAGGATAAGAAAAGTTTGAATGAGTGCAAAAACAAAAAAAAAACAAAAAAAATGGAATTAGCTGAAAAAGCATAAAACAGCTAAATAGCTGAAATAGCAGAAACTTGCAGCAATTAGATAAAAGGAGCATACTAAGCTGAAATTAGCAGAAAGAAGTTAAGAAGCACAACAATATGGGTAGTTACAGTATCAGAAACTGAAAGGACAACAAAACAACTGAAAAATCTGAAAGTAGCTGAAAAATGTCTAAATTTGCAGAGGAAGCTGAACTGGAACAAAATGTGAAAGGAGCAGTAAAAGGTTATAAACAGATCTAAAGATGTGAAGGATGTGAAATGAGCTCAATTCATTTTCTGTGAGGAAAAGTGTCAGAAAAGGCTAAATATTTCAAAAAGCTAAATGATATACGAATATATGGACTGTATAGCATTTTTCTATCTTATCAAGATACTCAAAACACTTTACACTACAATCTGTGCCATTCATACAGCTCTCTACTAGATCTATACAAAGAATAATCAGTTCTTTATCACATTCATACACTGATGGGACACACATCGGAGGCAATGAGGGGTTCAGTGTCTTCCCCAGGGACACTTCAGCATGTGACTGAAAATGGATTAGTTGAAATAGCTTGAAAACTGTGGAACGAGAATCGTGCCGAAAAACGTACGGAAGAAAAATGGATCACAATAGTGTGAATGAGCACAATAAATGCTTATTATGATATCTTTTTTTAACCATTCTCACCTGACCTCCCCACTCCTCTTAACAAACAAATCTGCAATGAAACTGATTTAATTTTTACACATTTGTATCAACTGTTAAAAAAATGTATCAATCTGCATTTTTTTATACTGCTGCATGCATTTTATATTTATTTTGAGACTTATGTATACGTTATGTATTTGCATATTTAGCACTTTTCTTGGTTGCATTTTTGCACATTTTTAACAAGTAGCAACTGCACGTAACATTTCATTTTTGTGTGTTTATTTTGCTGTGAACCTCCTGCACCGTCGCCAGGACTAACTCCTTTTCAGCAAACCTGATTCTGATTTTGTGCAAGTTGTTTAAAGTAATAAAAACTGTCAAATCACACATAAACTATAGTTTTACTGATCCTGGTTACATTAAAACATGCTGTTTATTGTCTTGTTAAACTTTAAGTCAATTATGTTTTGTATTACAGAGGTATGTGCTCTCCTGCTTTTGGTATTTTCATCAAACCACAGAGGAATGTGACAAGCTCCTATCAGAGAACAGGCTGAACCAAACAACAGCAGCCATGTTGAAACAGAGCCGTACAGGAGATTAAACATAAATTCTATTTCTGATCACCTTTTAGTTGTCAATCTGTTTTTAAAATCTATTTAGAGTTATCATTTTTCCCCATATTTAAACTGCTTTCACATACTTTGTGCTATTTTACCCACTTTCATATTGAAAAGTCCGATCTGAAGAAAAAGTGCTATGACTTTTAACATTTATAACTTTTATACTTATTTATATATATATATATATATATATATATTACAATTTCTCTGTTTTAATTACTTTTAAAACCAAATGTTCTCTACACACTTGAGCATACGTGCTCTAGGCCTCTTTTAGCTTGTAGCTAAGTTTAGCTTATAGTTGCTGTTTTGCTACATGTAGCATTTGGCTACTGTTCGGCTAATTTTGGCTTGGGTTTCTCTACATGTAGCTTTTAGCTACTGTTTAGTTATTTTTTTTTATTTTTAGCTATATCTTTGTAAACTTATATATACTTTTTGTAAATTCTAGCTATTAGCTATTTTGGCAACTTTATTTTTTAGTTTAAGTTTGCAATGGTTTTGTTATATTTAACATTTAATCACTGTTCAGCAAATTTGACATTTATTTATTTTTCGGTTGTTTATTTTTTAACTTCTGTCTTGCTAATTTTAGCAATTTTTTAAAAATTTTATTTTATATTTTACAGATTGTTTAGCTGATGTTAGCTTTTAGCTACAGCTTTGCCATATTGTTAAAAATGTTTTGTTGCATTTTGTTTATAGCTACTGTTGTTAATTTTAGCTTTAAGCCACTGTTTAGCCTATTTTACTTCTTTACATCTGGCTCATTTTAGCACTACTGTTTTGTTAAGTTAGTCTTTCAGTTATGGTTTGTTAATTTTTGCTTTTAGCTATATTTTTGTCACATGAATGTTAACAAAACTATTTTGCAAAATGTAATTATAGCTACAGTTGAGCAAAATTTAGCTTTTAGCTACTGTTTCGCAATTTTCTTTACTTTTAGATATATTTGTGCAAACTATAAGCTACTTTTTTGTTATAGCTGTGCTATTGTTTGGTAACTTACCTTGGAATAATTTAGTTATATTTAACATCTAATCACTGTTTAGCAAATTTTACATTTATTTATTTTGCACGGATGTTTTATTATTTAGCTTCTGTTTTGCTAATTTTTGCAGATGTTTCTTTTATCTTTTAGCTATGGTTTAACTGATTTTAGCTTCCAGCAACAGTTTTGTTATATTGTTAAAAAATGTTTTGTTGCATTTCATTATAGCTACTTTTGCAAATTTTAGCTTTAACTTAAAGCTAAACTATCAAACCATATAGCTGAAAGAATAAATTAACAAAACAGCTAGAAACAAAATTGCTCATTTTAGCTTTTAGCTACAGTTTTGTTTCAGCTATGGTTTGTTAATTTTAGCTTTTAGATATATTTTTGTGACGTAAATGTTAAAACTGTTTAGCTACATTTAATTATAGTTAGCCAATTTTAGCTTTTAGCCACTTAGTTTTAGCTTTAAGTTTTGTCATGTCAATGTAAAAACCTGTTTTGTTACACTTAGCTACAGTTTTGTTTCAGCTATGGTTTGTTAATTTTAGTTTTTAGCTGTATTTTTGTGATGTAAATGTTAACAGAACTGTTTTGCTTCATTTAATTATACTTAATTTTAACTTTTAGCTACAGTTTTGTTATGTCAATGTAAAAACCTGTTTTGCTACACTTAATAATTTTCCTTTAAGTATTGGGCTAATTAAACTTTTAGCTTTATTTTTTCGGTTCTGCTTCTTTTAACAAAAAAAAAAACAAAAAAAAAAAAACAGTTTTAGCATTACTAGATGTCATATCTTGACATTATCTTGTCATTCACGCTGCATTTGTTTAGTTTTACTAGTTGTATATTTTTAAGCTGGTTGCAGGGCTTTTATTTTGAAAGAGACCGTATTTTGGTCAGATTCGTGAGAAAATCGTCGCTCTGTTTCTTCCTGTTCGTACCTGACCTGACTGCTGTGTAGTGACCGTCATTCATGAGACTGACTGGAGATTCTTGGTGCTCCAACACAAGGAGGAGCTCTCTCTTTCTCTTCATTCTTGCTCCTCTCCACGCCATCCATCCACGCAGGAATCAGCCTCCGTGGGTTCTGGAGTTAAAGCTCCGCAGCCACGATGTCCCCCCCGCGCAGAGGGGACGGTTCTGTGTTCGGGGCTTCACTTCGCAGCTCGGTGGATTCAGAGCTCGGCTGCTGCGCGACCCATCCTCTGCAGGCGCGCCCGCTCGGACGCACGGAGCTCCCTGACTTCCTGCAGACCTAACACCATCCCTGTCGGTGCATCTTCCTTCTTCTGTCATATGCCCCCCCCCCCCCCCCCCCCCCCTCCTCTTCCTCCTTCACGGTATTTTCCACGATCAGAAATGTCTCACGTCCTTTCCTAAAATAAACCGACGGGGATCTCGACATGAACGGTTGGAGCCGGGCAGCGACGGTGGGGGACGGGGCGGTCAATTTCACATCAGCCCACCTCTGGTTGGACCTCGTGAACGCCTCGAGCCCGTCGACCCGGTGGGACAGCAGCCTGACGCCCCCCGGGGCCGGCCTGGACGAGCAGCGGAGCCTCAGGGAGCGAGCCTACCGGGACTTCAGCACCACGGTCCAGGTCTTCATCCTCATCGGGTCTCTGCTGGGTGAGTCCCCCCACCTTCATTAACATGTGGGCTCCAATACATCTAACCCCCCTGCGCTCAGTCATGTAAACATTATTATTATTATTTTTATTATTCCAGGATTTTTTTCTTCTTCTATGCTGAATCTGGGTCATGGGCAGGGGCGGTGCCCAATGGGGCAGGTGGCCCCACCTAAAAAAATAGTTCCTCCTAATAAATAATTCAAATGACTTATTATTAGTTTCATTAATTTTCAATGATTCGATTCAGTTTAAGCGCCAAATCACAACAGAAGTCCTCTCGGGGCACTGAACAGAAACAGTCATAAAGTCAGTTAATAACTTAATTATCTAAGGAGCCGGGCAGCACGGTGCCGCCTCTCAGTGAGCAGGTCGCCTCTGTTCAAATCCCAGCCCGTGGGCCTTTCTGGGTGGAGTTTCTTTGTGGGTGGAGTTTGCATGTTCTCTCAGTGTGTTTTCTCCAAATACTCCAGTTTCCTCCCACTAACCAAAAACATGCATCTTAGGTTGATTGGTAACTTTAAATTATCTCTAGGTGTGAGTGAGAGAGTGAATGCTTGTTTGTCTCTGTGTCCCTGAGATGGACTGGAGGAGACCTGTCCAGAGCGTACCCCACCTCTTGCACAGTGATGGCTGGACATGGGCACCAGTGACCCCTGCAACCCAAAAAGGAAGAAAAGGGTAAAGATGATGGATGGATGGATCTAAGGAGCCAAGAGATTGCTCTGAGTTTTCACTTCATCACAGTGTGCCATCCTAAGCGAGCACAGAGGCAACAGTGGAAAGGAAAAACTCCCTCATGAGGAAACCTCCAGCAGAACCAGGCTCAGGACAAGAGGCCATCTGCTTTGACTGGCTGGGTTTGAGAGGAACGGATACACAATGGCAGGTCCAGGATGGAAGCCATCATGTTTTGTTTAGGAGGAAAGACAAAAAGACAGAAATCACATGTTAATAAAGAATAATTACAAATACAAACTATTCATTGTATTTGTAACTGTTCATTTGATTAAATGAGGTCAATTTGTTCTCCAGTAATCTAAGGTTATAGCAGCATAGGATAAGGAATAGGTCAGGAAACCAAACCGACTAACTATAGGATTTATCGAAAAGGAAAGTCGTATGAACATGTCAGCCTTAAAGACAGAAACTGGAAGTTGGTTCCACAAGAGAGGAGCCTGATAACTGAAGGAGAATTTTAAATGGAATTTAAAATGATTTTTAGTGATTCGTTCTCAGATTTTTCACTCGTTTGCCGTTATTAGCGACCCACATTCATCAAGCGGATTGGAACATGCCCAATGGTCTCATTTGGGGCATCAGATGTTCTGTCCTGCCACACACTCGGCTGGTTTTAGCGCATACGACCACTGCTGCTCAAACAGCAGCTAAACCTTCCGAGTTGTGGAGATATTATGTTCAGATCCATTTGGAGCAGACTGAAGGAACCAGAACAGAAAAATGAGAAGGATAGATAAAAAGCGGGACATTTTCTCCATTTAATCAGCTCTGAGGTGTATGCAGCTGTGATGAGCTGACGGTTAAAGCACTGGTTTTGTAATCAGAAGACGGCTGGAACATTTATATGAATCGGTCATGATATATTCTGAGAGAATTTCTTCAATTTTATATATAAGCTTTAATAAAAGTTAAAAATATATATTTTACAGATCCAAGCGTTCGTCAACTTCTCTCTCGTGTGTCCGACATTGAAGCAGTCAAATTATTCCCGCTTCGGGTGGGGGTGGATGTGGGTGTGGGAGGCGACCGTTTCTCTGATTTATTAGACCGGACTGTTTTTCAAGAGACACAACCTTGGAGGAAGAAAAATAGCTACAAGTTTGTGCACAAAAACTAAAAAGGAAAACAACAGCAAATTAAATGTTGAGCAACATAAATTTACCACAATAAACGTAATGCAATTAGCAAAATTTGTGCTGTTAGTGGTTCAGGAATGAAACTTTCAGAAAGTAATCGCAGAATATACATGTCAAACCAATTACCTTTTGGAGTCAAACCAATTAAAGATGACCTCAACAGCTAATCGTTGCCAGCCAACACAGTAATGACTAAAACTGTGCATAATAGTATTTTTAATGTTTGACCACAACTACAACTGCATCATCTCAACATGATAATCTTAGAGTAAATAAGCAGGCGATAAGCATCCCTTCAGGGATTGCAAGGCCTTTAACTGAATTATGTCACACCCTTAGCAACAATAAATAGGCATAATAAGCTTATTTTATTCACAGCAACAAATGTACATGGGTCAAGAGATACCTTTACTGTGTATTAAATTATTTATTAGTTATTATATAAAGGTTAGGGATGCACAATATTATCGGCATTGTATCGTATCGGCCGATTAAGTGATAAAGTTAAATATCGGACATCGACCATTCCATCAAAATAACTCCCCCGATATAAAAGGCTTCTGTTTTAAGTTAATTTTTCATTTAAGAAACTGTCAAGTATATATTTTAATGCACTACTACTTATGTGCTTTTCACTTGTCGCTTGAGAACAGGTTGAGTTTAGATTTGTGAAAATTTACAAATTTGCACTGTTCGAGTGTTGTCGTTGTGTTAGAGAGAATAAATGTCTTGAATAAATTTGACATTAAACATAATCCAAGTTGAAGTGTTACATCGTTTTCAGCCCCCTTCTTGGCATCTGCATTTGGTAGCAGGTCAAATGTGGAATAATGTAGTATTTTAATTCCACAGCAGAGAAACCTATGTAGTCTCTGTAAGTAGGTCTAGGGGGGAAAATATTGGTATCGGTATCGGTTATCGGCCAAATAAGTTTTAACGTATCGGCATTGTGCATTCCTAATAAAGGTAATGATTATATCTGACCCTCAAAAACCAAGGCATACCAACTATAACAGATAAACCACTAACATAACAGTACATATAATCAAAAATTTCCTGCGGGATTAATAAAGTTCTATCTTATCAGTCTTTAGTAAATGGTAAGCAGTCCCTGCTGCAGTCTCAGTCTAATTATGGCATAGAGGCTAATTGGCTAATGTGCAGAGACAAATCATCTCATTCATCTAAAATAGCAACATGTCTCCTTTTCTGTTGTCCAGCCATCTCCACACACCTCTACATGTGGAGTACAATTATTTTCTGTAATTAAATGTATTTTGTCCCTTTCATGAAATAGTTGGTGCCATACACAGGTTGAGGATGAGCAGCTCTGTAAACCTTTAAACCTGCATTTTTGTTCTAATGACCATAAGGGGGAGAGCGGGTACCCACTCACACCTGCTCATCATCCCATTGATTGAAAACACCTGACTCTAATTTCCCCTTCCAATTAACTGCTAATCTTAGAGGTTCACATACTTTTACCATTCACAAATATGTAATATTGGATCATTTCCCTCAATAAATAAATAACTGAGTATAATATTTTTGTATCATTTGTTTAACTGGGTTCTCTTTGTCTACTTTAAGGACTTGTGTGAAAATCTGATGATGTTTTAGGTCATATTGATGCAGAAATATAGAAAATTGTAAAGGGTTAACTAACTTTCAAGCACCTCAGTGTTATTTATTTCTGTCTGCTGTCCAAACAGGAAGTAGGAATAAATAGCAAGTTGTGAGAAAGTGCACTGTTAATAAGCTGAAGTCCTGAATCATGTTGAAGAAGCTAATAGTGACTGACCTGTTTGTTAAAACACGCAGAATAGAAGCTGAAACATGCAGAAAGATTAAAAGAGAAGGAAGTGAAACATTCATTGAGAACACAAAGCTAAAATTAGATCAGAAGCAACAAGCTAAGACGAGCAAAAGAGTTACTAAAAGCTAAAATGAGCAAAACAGTCACAAAAAGCTAAAACTAAAATAGTGCGAGTGCAAAGATTGAAGAGAAGAAACTATTCAGGAAAACAATAGTGTGAATGCTAGGCCTGTCACGATAACAAATTTTGCTGGGCAATTAATGGTCTCAGAAATTATTGCGATAAACGATAATATTGTTTGAAATTTGACAATAATTAGTAATTATTGTCAAAGTTAAGAAATGTTAAAATTGTTTTGCTTGTAGTACCTGTTTTCGACCACCGGATGGCAGTATAAGACTGTTCTCGCTTCGGTTCTCAAAGTGGCGGATGCTCGGTGTGGTTTGCGCTCTTTAACATAGCATTTTTCCACACAAAGCTTTTAATAAAAAAATCAGTAAACAAGTTCTCAGCTTCTTTTTGCTGAGAAAAAATAATTTTGACACGAAGGCACGGGTTTCAACTATGAATTTTGGAGCTTTGACAAGACGGAGTTTTTTTTTTTTCCCGAAGTAGGTCTTTTAGCTTAGCTTCTCAGCTTAGCTGCTTTTAACGATGCAAAAATGTGATTTTGGACGGTTAAAATGGATTTTAAAGATAAAAGAGAAAGGGAGGGGTCACTGAAGAGTGCTGAAGTTGAGCTTTTTGTCATCCAGTGTCTTCAGTAGAAAGAGAGAGACACGAAGAACGATAAAGCCGATAAATGAAAATGAGGTTGATAATTTCCATATATCATGTGATTAATTGATTTATTGTTTATCACAACAGGCTTATCAGCATTCACATTATTGTAATTTTGAAATGTAAATTATAGGGATTATTTACTTTAGCCTGCATACATGAGGCCTCCTATGAGCTGAAACCGTTGACCCTGTTGGTCCCTGGAGAAGCATGAGCCGCTGCTGTTCATGAAGTAAGAAGGAAACCTCGTAAACTGACGGACATCACAAACACATCAGGCTCACACACTCCTGGCTTTGACATCCGTTTCATCATATTGGCAGCCAGAAACATAATCATCCTGCTTGAAATGAGCACTGTGAATGAATGTGTTGTTTGTCACAAATGTGTCTGTGACATCCTGTCTCTCTGCACTCATCCTCGACTGTGTGTGTTGTTTAGAAAGGGTTGAGCTCGGTGCCACGCTGCAGTGTAAAAAAATACAAAACACAAAAACAACCATTTATTTTTGATGAACCATGGCCCAATCTATACAATACAAACTAAAAACTGTTAGTTTTAATCAAAATCACCTCTTTGAAAAGATCAGGGCCAAAGAAATATGAATGTTGTAAGAAGAAAATACCATTGTTTTATTCTTGTGCTAAATAATAATATATATTTTTTAATACGTGACAGAACAAAAGTTTTTTTAAATGTACCATATTTGGCTTTTAGCTAGCCTTTTGTCACGTTTGCCCAGTGTTTTGCCATTGTTAGCTTTCAGCCCTTCTTTTAGCTTTTAGCTAGTGTTCTCTGCTTTGGCTTTAATAACTCAGTTTCAGCTTTTTCAGCTAATTTCATCAGTCATTCAATACGCAGCAGTTGTACTGTATTTTCATAAAAAATAAACATTTTGTTTGGAATATTTTGACAAATATTTTTCTCTTAGTTCAATTTTTTTTTAAAAACAAGTTAAATTACAGTTCCTACAATGTTCAGGTCATTTGGATGTTTTTTTTTTGGCTGAGATGTTTCGTTCTTCATCCAAAGGACTTCTTCAGCCCGAGGAGCCACAAACAAACTGGAGTACCACAAGCACCAACTCCCAAAGTGGAAAAAAAAAACCAGTTTGCTGGTGATGAGATGGTTGCTGAGGCCCGCCCTCTCCCCGTTGACTCCTCTAAGGCAGTCATGCCAAAATGGTTCAAAACACCAAAGTTTGTTTTGTGGCGCCTCAGACTGAAGAAGTCCTTTGGATGAAGAACAAAACGCCTCAGCAAACAAATAAGAAGCCGTCCAGATGACTTGACATTGTTGGATTTGTACCTGGATTATTGAGCATGAACTTTGGTGTTAACTTACAGTTCTTATGCTTGTTATGGTATTTTACAGTAATTTTCCAATTATTTTATGTAATTGTTGTGCATTTGTGTTTTCATATGCAGATTAAACTCCTAAAATGCGTCTTGGCGTTAATGTTTTAGCAGTAGAACATTAGCCTGGTGCAGACAATTCAACCCATCCTTTTAAAACAGAACTAAAATTAGATTTGTTTTGTTGTTTGTGTAACGGTGCCCCTTGTGGCCCTTTGGGCAACATTTATGAATGAGGACTGACTAAATTAAAACAATAAACAGCTGTGAAAATGAGAGCAATAATGACTTCATTGGCTGCTTTGACCAAAGCTTCATTTTAAAGCTCAGTTTTTTTATTGTTCTCTGCTGAATTAGAGCAACATGTGCTATGCTGGGTAAGCTTTTGTCTCCAGCCGCTAAACGTGTTGTTGTGTTCTTCTAAGTTTGTTTATCGAAATATATCCGATGAAGCACCCAACAGATTTGAATGAACTCTTAGAGCTGCATATCTACAACGGTTTATTCTTTGGATTCAATCTGAGTCAACTGTCAAGTAGCTACAGGTCCATGTCCTGAGAGTTGTCTACAGGAATTGAAGGAATTCAACTCAGTTCAGTTTATTCATATAGCGCCAAGTCACAACAGAAGTCATCTTCGGGCACTGAACAGAAACATTCATATATAAAAATAATAATTTAACATTATTTATCTGAGGAGCAGAC
>NC_056509.1:41540758-41551607 GCF_014905685.2 Nematolebias whitei
AACCTCCTTCCTGAGGGGAGTGGGGCAAAAAGTGTGTGTGCTGGGTGGGTGGGGTCCTTCATGATGCAGGTGGCCCTCTTCCTGCATCTGGAGGTGTAGATGTCTGTGATGGTGGGGAGACTGATTCCAACAGATTTCTGTGCAGCCTTCACCACTCTCTGCAAAGCTTTCCTTTCTGCAGCTGTGCAGCCTCCATGCCACACATTGATGCTCGAGCACAGGATGCTCTCCACTGCACACCTGTAGAAGGAGGTGAGGACTGAGCTTCCCAGACCAGCTCGCCTCAGCCGTCTGAGGAAGTAGAGTCTCTGATGAGCTTTCTTGATCAGGCTGGTGGTGTTGTTGCTCCAGCTGAGGTTGTCATTCATGTGTACACCCAAGTACTTGTAGCTGGAGACCACTTCCACCGCAGATCCTCTTATGTTCAGGGGGGTGTAGGTGTTTTTGTTCCTTCTGAAGTCCACAATCATCTCCTTTGTCTTCTTCACATTGATGTGAAGGTTATTCTCTCTGCACCAGCTCTCCAGGTGTTCCACCTCCTGCCTGTAGCTGGACTCATCATTGTTTGTGATGCATCCCACCACCGCTGTATCATCTGCAAACTTTACAATGTGACAGCCTGGATGGGTAGCTGCACAATCATATGTGAGCAGAGTAAACAGGAGGGGGCTCAACACACATCCCTGAGGAGAGCCAGTGCTGAGGGTTATGGTGGAGGAGGAGAGGTTGTGGATCCTCACTAACTGTGGTCTGTTTGTTAAAAAGTCTAGTACCCAGTTGCAGATGGAGGGGCTTAGTCCTAGTGTGGATAGTTTGTCCATCAGGGTTTGGGGGATCATGGTGTTGAAGGCGGATGTGAAGTCCACAAAGAGCATACGGACGTAAGAGTTTTTCTGCTCCAGGTGGTTGAGTGCAGTGTGGACCACAGAGGAGATTGCATCCTCTGTTGATCGGTTCTCACGGTATGCGTACTGATGAGGGTCCTCGTTGATGTTCATCAGACTTAATCAAACGTGTAAGACAAACAGCTGATTTAAAAGTGGGTTTCATTCATTCTTTAAATAGAGATTGCAGTCAGATTCTGTTTCTCAGCCCCTGTGGTAAAGATTTTGTTGGCTCCATGGCAACCAAAGTCAGAATATTATAAAAACAATTAAATATTTATGGTTTAGGAGGGGAATTAAGGCTGCAGATAGAAAAATGGGCTGATATTATAGCACTGCTACAGGCTTAAATAGTAGAATAATTGATAAACCGAGATAAATAACACAAAGTGTCTTTATGGGATATGTTTACCTATAAATGCAAAAAAAAAAAAAAAAGTATTTTTTGTAATATCATCGGTGTATTTATGGTGTTTGGAAAGTGCCTTAAAAACTCACCCATGTTCTTTCAATTACTGCATTAGTTATCACTGAATACTCTGAATATATGAGCCTTTTCCAAACAGTTATCTTGTTGTCTAAGTAATCCTAAAAAGGACAAGTTTGTGTTTTTTCTTATCCATTTTTCAATACAATTTAATTTTATTTATAAAGCTCTTTAAAACTCCTCAATGGAACAAAGTGCTGTACGGGGTGGGGTAATACAATAAAACAAATAAACAAATAATGCTACAACAGCAGAAATAAAAGAATAAAAACAAGAATAAAACCAAAAAAAAATCAACACATAACAGGTAAAAAAAAAAAATAAAAAAAAAAGCCAAAGAATAACAAGGTTTTAAGCAAGGATTTAAAAACAGCTCAGGAGGATGTTGTTCCACAATTTTGGACCTACCACCCCAAAAGCCTGGACCCCTGTGAGCTTACACCTGGTTTCTGGTCCAGTCAGGAGCAGCTGATAGCAGACCTGAGAGAACGGGCAGGTATGTCAGAATGTACCAGCTCTGAAAGATAAGGAGGGGCAAGACCATTTAAAGATTTAAAAACATGTCAAATAATTTTAAAATGAATTGGCAGCCAGCGAAAAGATTTTAAAACAGGTGTGACATTTCAATTTTCTAGAGAGATATCCATTTTCCACTAGTTACAGAATTTAAAAAAATCACATTGTAGCTGTGACAGATTGTATTAACTGTTTGTCCTGGTGAACCACCCGCTTCCTGTTGAGTGACTCACACCAGCCCTCCGTCACAAAAGGGGAAATAGGCTGCCCTGGCCTTCTAGGTCTTACCCATATAGGACTGCAAATGGCCCCACTTAGGCCGGGCACGGGGAGATTCATCTAGACTACTCATGTTTCCTCCGATCAAGTAGCCATGATCAGCTTGTTGTCCGCGGGAAACTTGTGTTAACGACCCCTCAACCCTCCTTTTATGACAAATTGCAATGGGCGTCTGGTAAACTTCGGTGTCTGTAGGCACAAGACACCAGGGTGTTGTCTTAATAGTCTTACTTATTAGTATATTCAAGCCTCTAAAACAGAACCACAATGTGTTCAAAGGCTGCTGGATGAAAGTTCACCTTGTGGACTATTTATCTGCAACTAATATAACAAATTTATGAATATTTTACATATTTCGCCCTTCCAGTAAAACTAGCTGAAGTTCATATTTTGGATAGAAATGATCGTAATCGTGGCCATTATTGTATTTGCTAAGATCTATTAGCTGTGACGACCATCATGTTGTTGACGTCTAAAGGTAACTAGGTGTGGATGTCCACTCAAGGATTACCGTACTTTAATTTGTCCATCATTTCATGAGCTATTTTGCTAATGGTACAGACAAATGAAAACATATTAGCAACGTCATGATCCCTGCTTTGCTTTTGGTGGCGGGCCGATGCCAAATAGGAGACATGTTTACAGTGACGTGCACAGATATTTTGGAGGGCAGGTGCTCAAGTGAAAAAAAAAAAAGAGCACCTCATGCAGTGTATGGACCTGCCAGGGAAAATTACAAGGCACAATTTGGGGCATTAGTACAATTTTTATTCTAGAAATGCCACCATGGGCCACATACTGTACTGTGAAAAAAAAAAGAAATTAAAAGTGCACTTGCCTGGTCCACAGGGCAAATGGTAGGTGCTCTAGCACCATCTAATGCAGAGGTGGGCAACATTTTTTTCCAAAGGGCCACATCAAGACATTTACAGCAACCAAAGGGCCACATAGAAAATTGGAAAACACATTTTTTTATGACGGATAATCTAGACGATCTTTTTCTTATTGTAGCATATCAAAGTTCATGCTCCATCATCCAGGTATAAAATCCAATATTGGTCAATCAGGTCATCTGGACGGTTTCTCTTTTTGTGGAAAGACATTTCGCCCTCTATCCGTAGGGCTTCGTCAGTCTGAGGAGTCCCAAGTAAACTGTTTTCCCCAGTAATCAGTACACTCCTTTAGTGGACCAACCAGTTTGCTGGAGATAAGATGGTTTCTGGGGGCTGTCCTGTCCCCCGTCGACTCTTCCCAGGCAGGCAGCCATAGCCAAAGTGGTTCAAGACATCAAAGTTCATGCTCAATCATCCAGGTACAAAATCCATTAATGGTCAGTCAGGTCATCTGGACAGTTTCTTTTTTGTCTTTTTTGCACGTAGTCTACCTGCATGTTCAAACTGGTTGGTCCACTAAAGGATTGTACTGCTTAGTGGGGAAAACAGTTTACTTGGGACTCCTCAGACTGATGAAGCCCTCCAGATAGAGGGCAAAACATCTTTCCACAAAAACGAAACTGTCCAGATGACCTGACTGACAATTATTGGTTATTGTAGCATAGTTAACACGCTTTATAAAACAAGTCTTTCCAAAATCCTTTAGGAATACCGGTAGAAGACATATTCTGTAAAATGGCTCTTGTGACAATATATTACACGTTAGCTTAACGTCAAGGTCAAGGTTTCTTTATTGTCATTCACATCTCATGTGGTACATGTGGTGGAACGAAATTGTGTACACAGGGTCCCAGTTACATCCAACAACAGCATGTTTACATGTTATACAACATGTTATACATGTTAGCGGAACTATGCAAAACAAATTTATATATTTGTGTTTCTAAATCTTTAAGGTTCAGTCTAGTTCTGGAAACATAATGACTAAAAAATGTTTTTTAAAAAGCTTTGCGTAATTTTTTAATTTAAATTTCCTTATTTTAAAAAAATCGATCTTTATTTAAAAAGTTGTGTTATTTTTTAAATAAGGATATTGGGACCTGATGGAGATTGTCCAAGAGCCACTTTTGGCCCTCGGTCCTTAAGTTCCCCACGTCTGACGTAATGTCTACTTATGCACGTAGTCTACCTGCATGCATATAAAAACTGGGTATTTCAGCTTATGTTACTTATGTGAGCATGTTGGCACACTCGTTTTAAAATTCCACTCGGTTTATTCGTCTTGTGTATCCTCTTAGGAGAGATTTTTATAGGCTGCATCAGCATGACTGGATTCAGGTGACTCTAGTCAAACAAAAGGCCTTTTTTGCAGCAGAACACAGCTTAGAGCAGGATTCCAAAACTTATTGTAGTTGATTTTATGTTTCACAACTTTGCCACTGTACACCTCTAGTTTATTTCCTAGTAGAGGCCTGCATGCCAGCTAATGTCTCGTGTTTTTTGTCTGCAGATACTACTCAGTGCTGTATCCACTAGAGAGGAAAATCTCTGATGCACGATCTCGAGATTTGGTCATCTACATCTGGGTCCACGCAGTCGTGGCTAGCCTACCTGTGTTTGCCGTGACCAACGTTACAGATCTGTACGTCACCTCTTCCTGCTCAGAAGACCACGCGCACTCTCTGGGTCACATGGTCTATGTTCTGATATACAACATCACCACGGTGATCTTCCCCCTGGCTCTAGTCTTTCTCTTCATGCTCCTAATCCGCAGAGCGCTCAGTGCTAGCCAGAAAAAGAAGGTGATCATTGCGGCGCTGCGGACTCCTCAGAACAGTATCTCCATCCCGTACGTGTCTCAAAGAGAAGCGGAGCTCCACGCTACCCTTCTGGCTGCTGTGCTGGCTTTCTCCGCTTGTAGCGCTCCCTACGGAGCCCTGGTGGTTTACCGCACCATTTTGGCAGACCCTAAGGAGCTGCCCGCCTCGTTATACCTCACTGCCCTCTGGCTTCCAAAAGTGTCCCTCCTCACTAACCCCGTCCTGTTTCTGACTGTTAACCGCTCAGCACGGCACTGCTGCCTGGAGCTGCTGTCCAGAATTCAAAGGCGTTACAGTCGCCGGAACGTGGTAAGCACCGGGGGTCTGTCCTCTTTAGGCGGTGATGGGGTAATCGGGGAGCCGGTGGGACTGGAGACTGCTGGTCGTTCAGGGAGCCAGCTTCTAGAGATGTTTAACATCGGCCAGCAGCAGATCTTCAGGCCTGAGGATGAAGAAGAAGAGGATGCAGAGAATGAGATCCCCTCACGTGAGCCAGGGGACTGCTCAGGCCGCAAAGAGGACCAGAAGGGTGGGTCGAGACTTGGGAGCTTCAGAGGCGAAGTGCAAACAACAAAGCAGTCAGGAGGGGGGCTTGTCATTACCAAAGAAGTCCCTTCTTCACTTCCTCGGGCTTCTCCCATTCACACATGTGCATACGCCTCCTCGTCACAGGTGGCGCCTGCTACACCTGCTACACCAATAGAGGCAGAGGACTCAACACAGTTTGGGTTCGGACCGTTTGA
This sequence comes from Nematolebias whitei, assembly GCF_014905685.2. NCBI lineage: Eukaryota > Metazoa > Chordata > Actinopteri > Cyprinodontiformes > Rivulidae > Nematolebias > Nematolebias whitei. The sequence goes on from NC_056509.1 coordinate 41,546,381, forward strand.
ACTGCCACCTCAGTGGTTACCCGAGACCAGGAACAGCAAGAAAAGACTTCTGCCTCCACTGGGTAACACTCCGGAGGAACTGATTCAGACCAAACTGCCCAAGCAGCGGCCTGAACGTCGGATCAGCAGGAACAACAAGGTCAGCACGATTCCCGTTGTGGATCCATGAACTGGTCTGCTGACCTTCGATCGGCACTGCTGGGAACAACTCAGTGCCAGGTTGAGCTCTTGAGTCAGCAGGCTTTTGACTGTATGTACATCTGATGTTGTTGAACTTTTTTAAAAGATTTGTAGTTGCAGCTTTTGTAGAAATTCCGATTTTCCACTTTACTAAGCAAAGCCTGACCACCGGTGGCGCTGCAGTCCTCGTACTGCACAAGCCAATTTGATATCTAACATTTATATGCTTTGATAAATGTGACTGTTCAGCTTCACCGCCTTTTGGACTTGACTAGTTTCATAATTACAGAGGTCTGCACATTTGAGAAGGCAGATAACTTTCTTTTTGTCTGATGCAAGAAGTAAAAACAAAAAAAACTCATTCATTCTGAGGAATGCACCGTTCTTTAAACCAACATTCCCACTGATAATGGAAAAAACGAGGACTTTGATGTGTGGAACAGAACATAATATATGTGGCTATGCTGTGATTAACCTCCGCATTTATTCACTTCTCTGTTCTTGATAAGACATTTTTGTAAGTATATTTTTGCAAGTTTCTCAAAAATATTTAAAATTAACATTCCACTTGATTTAGTTTTTTTCTTACGTTCTTTTTCAAAAATATTCATACCTCTTATGTTTTGAAGGATCGTTAATACGGAAAGCCATTTCATTCTAAATTAAATAAATTAATAAATAGTGTTGTTTAAAAATTACAAATAAATATTCCATTAAATAAATAAATGTTCCCATGAAATTAAGCATTTAAATAGAAATGTTTATAGATTTTTTTCTCCAAGATTTTTATTTTTTATTTTAATTAATTTTTAAATAACACTATTTATTTATTTATTTAATTTTGAATGAAATGGCTCTCTACACATTAACACCTAAAATGGAGGCAGGTTTCATATGAATAATTGCAGATGTAGATTATGCAAATACAAGTTAAAAAAATGACTTAAAGAGGTTTTGTTTGAATTAACCTCAATGGAAAAATAAAGAACATTTGAAAAAAGAACAAAAAGAGATCACCCATTTTTCAAGATAAATTTTACTGACTTCTTTCAGGTTGCATATTTAATAAAATTCCTTCAAGGATTGCACATTTCCTGATGACGTCATACCACAATGTAAGATCATCTTATGCGGGGAAGGAGTGGAGTTATACCCATTTCAGTCAAAACTTGCCACTGACAATATGTGCAATATGTGAGATCTTGCTAGATGTGATAGCACTCAGTGTCTGTGTTGAGGATGACTCCCAGCTACTACCACACAATGTTCAGTTAAATTATTTGTAAAATTGGCTGAGTTACAGCCATTTTTCTAGTTAGCGAAAGTTGTTCTGGAATGGGGTTGACTTCAAATGTTAATGAGTTGCAGATGTATGTCAAATTATTATTTTCTGTGGGTTTCACTAAATTGCAGTTTTTGTTTTATAAGAAATTTTGCTAACAGAAAAACGCCATAGGTTCTAACAATTAATGGCAAATGTTTAGGCAAAGATGACACATATTGGTATGTCTTGGCAAAATGCTCAACTACCATCACCAGTCGATATCTGTAACACTGGCTGAGTTTTAGACATTTTTGTAGTTCCTATGGTCATTTGGGTGTTGTGGCCATCTTGAATTGGACTGACTCTTAAGTCATAGATATATAGATAGTCATACATTTAAATGATAATTTAGAGGAGTTTAATTAAAAACTGTTCTCTAGTTCATGAGATATTTTGCTAACAGACAAACAGGGCAAACACCAAGAATTATTGGCAAAGTTTTTAAAAAAGACATCATGTGAGAAGTTATTGCTCTGAATATGTGTTGGAAATGACTGTCAGCTACTACCATGCCAGATTTTACTTCAGTATTGCACAGATTGGTTGTGTTAGCCATTTTTGTGTTTCAGGTCTATTGGTTATGGCAGCCATCTCCAAAAGTTAGTTTCTTTCTTTCTGAACATTTGATTAAAACCTGTTGCAGTGCTTTATATGATATTTTGCTCACAGTGAAATGAATATATACACACACATAAATCCTGACGAGATTAAAAAAAAAAGATTGCTGCTCATAAAGTGAGGAAGAGCAGAGATGTTATTGGGGCACATCAAAAGATATGAAAATTTTCTTCTTCTTCCATCGTCCATATTATTGCCTTAACCTTTGTATGGCTGAATTCAAGATGGCGTCGGTGTACATGTCTTGCTGTCTGCTATGACCAAATTCAAATTCAAAAATACTTTATTAATCCCAAAAGGAAATTAAATGTTGATGTAGCTCATCATGCTGGTTTCATAGTTGTTATAGATGCTGATGGCTGTGGAGAGGAAGAATCTCGTGTAGCACTCTGTCTTAAAGCAGATCTGAAGAAACTGGTTGCAGATATTGATCTGTCTACTTGGACTTGGGGAGCTTCTTAGTCATCTTGGGCAACAGGACCGCCTGAATGTTGGGCAGAACTCCTCCCTGACTGATGGTCTCTCCTCCCAGCAACTTGTTGAGCTTCTCGTCATTGCGGACAGCCAGCTGCAGGTGTCAGGGGATGATCCTGGGCTTCTTGTAGTCACAGGCCATGTTTCCCACCAGCCCCAGGATCTCGGTTGTCAGGTACTCAAGCACCTAGGTAGATGGGAATGCATCCACGGCACCTCTTTTTTTTTTTTTTTTTTTTTTTTTTTTTTTTTTTTTTAACTTATTTGTAATTTGGGGCTGTATCTGAGGTATTATTTGCATTTTTGAGATGTTAATCAGCTGCTCCCAATTGTAAAGACCACATTGTTGTCATGGTTACGCATCAGTAAAAATCCTTCAAGCTGCACAGCACCTGATACCAGAGGAAATAATCATCCAAAAAAGTGATTTACATCCAGAAAAGAGGAATTAAAGTTTTCAAAAACAACATCCCAGAATGAAAGTAACAGAGCTACTCCAACATGAAGCCACTTTGAGAACAACTGTGTTTGTGTTCTTTTTGTTACTTCTCACCAGTGACATCAACTCGTATGAATGTCCCTTTTAGATTATGGATTATGTGCCACCAATCTCGCTGTGAGATATTTAACTCTTCCACTGCTACTCTCTTCTCCTCTGCTTTTACCTGCAAGTGGTGGGCAGCTAACCAAAAGGTTAGCATCGGTAAAAAATGTGTATTGCTGACACTAAACTGTTAAACAGGTAAAAAAAATGTGGAAGCTAATGCTAAACCGCTAACTGCTAAGATGAAAGTCACAGTCTGTCACACATCTTCGTCTCCTTCCAGTCGAAGCTGCGTTGACTAGTCATGTCTTGTCACGTGTACAATAGCATGCCTTCAGCTTGCTGTTCTAATCTTGTTTCACAGTTAGAACACCGAGTTGAGATTACAGGAGCAGCATTAGATTGGTCCTTACTTGAGTGACAGAAGCTTTTGTGTTAATGTTGGGAATTTTTAATCCACTTCAGCACCTCTTTCCTGCAGAGTTCTGCAAGGCTCAATTCTTGGGCTACTTTTGTTTTCATTATATTTACTTCCTCCGGGATCTATTCTGAGGAAACATGGTCTTCTGTTTATTGTTATGCTGATGAATGTCAGATTTATCAACCCTTAAAACCTAATGATAGTTCTTGCTCTATCCACTGTCTGTTAAAATGTATTGATGACAGTAAGGCTTAGATGGCATCAAATTATTTTTTTTTAAGTTTTAACGATACGAAAACTAAAGTTATTGTGTTTAGGCCAAGCTCCACTGCTGTCTCTTGGGGATGATTTTAGAATCTGGTTTTAAGTTTAATTAACTCTGTTTTGCAGAAAAGTCTCTTCCAGTTAAGGCATATAGCTAAGATTGAGACAGTGTTGACCAGAACTGATCTGAAGAAAATAGTCCATACCTTCATTACAACCTGACTTAATGCACTTAATGTTGGGGTCAGTCAAGTCTCCCTTTCACGTCTCCAGCTCATCCAAAATGCTGCAGCTTGGCTCTGAACAGAAATTTGTAGGTTTGAGCATATTTCACTGGTTTTGTCTTCCCTTCACTAGCTCCTTGTAAGTCACAGAATAGATTTTAAAATTCTCATCTTAACCTATAAGTGCTTGAATGGCCGTGCACCCTCATATCTCTCCGACCTACTTCAATGTTCCTTCTCGGGCACTGAGATCATCGGATCAGCTGCTTGTGGTTGTCCCGAAAACCAGGTTGAAGCTCACAGGAAATCTGTTTTTTTTTCTTCAGCCGAGGCTCCTAAACTTGAGAGCAATCTGCCCCCCAACATTAGACAGGCCTCTTCACTTCCTGTTTAAAATCTCTTTTAAAAACACGTCTGTTCTGACTTTTAGCCTGGTGTGAGTTGTTTCAGTGTTTAATTGTTCTGTGTTCTTTTCTTCTGATGCTTTTACATTAATTTGTTTTATTATTTATTTTATCTCTGCCTTTGTCTTTTATTGTTCAGCACCTTGGTAATAACCTGTTGTTTTTAATTGTGCTTTATCAATAAATTTGGCTTTTACTTTGAGGTAAACAGAGCCGGACTGTGCTTCAAATATTGGTCAATCTGTAACTCTCCTCAAGCCTTACTGTGCCCACAAAGACCTGATTCTCTACTTCCCTCCTACTCCTGCTTTCAGCAGGAAAAAAATGTGCAGTCACGCCTGACTGAATATCGACAGCTGCCTTTTTAAAGCACAACACAAATGTGATTGTCTGAAACGTTTATTGTAGCAATGGTTGTTGTAACATAGTTATTTCTGTGTATTGTTTTGAGAATGAAACAGTTGGCTGCTTTAAAGTGTCACATAAAACCAAAAGGTTCATTGATTTTCCTCCTTGGCCTTGGACTCGTATCTCCCACCTGATTTGACTCGTGACTTATTCAAACACGACAACCTTTTATTCCTGTAGCCATAAAAAGCTTGAGGACATGAAGTTATTGTTGATGAGGTAAGAGGATGCAATAAAACGAGGGAGTTAAAAAAAATCTTTTGACAGCACTAGTGTGCATAAAAGAAAAAGACCCAGGAGAAAAATAAACATAAACACTTGGTAAAGTAGATGATTAAGCTCACAATGCAAAATGTAAAAAACAAT
>NC_056509.1:41552007-41564633 GCF_014905685.2 Nematolebias whitei
TATTTTTAGCATTGAAAATTCTTTTCTCAATCAGGTTTTCATTTGGAGTTTTGATAAAACACCACACATCCAGCAATAATTGTTTTATTTAGTAATTTTGTGGTTTTTTTATGTTAAATATTTGATATTTCAGATTTTTGTGTCGGAATCTGATATTGCTTGTTAGGTTGTTGCAAGCGCTATTAATCAAATCTGATCAAACCACACACAAACATCAATCATACATACTATTTTTTTTTCCTGTGGAGCTTATTAAAAGGCTTATTCCTTGTCCTGGGGTGCATAGACTCTTGTTACAAGTTGTACATGTGCAGTTAACTCCTCTTCATTACAAGATATAGGACCATTCTGAGCGCTCCTCTCCTGCGCCCAGAGCTGAATGCACAGTATGGATGGTGCTTCCGGTCCGGAACAGATAGTGGACATTCACAACCAGACTATGTGTGAGAGAGGCTAGGCTAGCTGCTGCAGGTAGGCTTTAAACCATTTAAAGTCCTTTATATAATGCTGATGTTGCCATTTCTGACTGATATACCGCTCAACTTTTAGATATCTCAGTTTGTGAAAAAACCTTCAGCTGATCATGTATTCTAAAAGTGGGAACTGGTGAATTTGTTTGTTTCCGGAGCTAACAAGCTAGCACTATCCTCCAGGTTATTGCAAATGATGAATGGACTGTACTTATATAGTGCCTTTCTATCTTAATGAGATACTGAAAACTCTTTACACTACAGTCTGTGTCCTCATTTACCCATTCATACAGCACTCTACTAGATCTCTACAAAGCTAATTGAACAAATCATTCTAAAGAGACTAATCAGTGCTTTGAGATTACATTCATACACTGATGGGACACACATCGGAGGCATCGAGGGGTTCAGTGTCTTGCCCTGAGACACTTCGACACGTGAATGCTGGTGGATTCGAACCCCCAACTCTTGCATTGGAGGACGACTGCTCTAACCACTCAGGCACAGCCGCCCCATGGGACATTGGGCTCTGTGATAAATCACTGCTATTGCTACATGTATTTGAATGTGCTTATAGGGCCAGGTTCCTGTTTCCATCTCTCTCTCTCTCTCTCTGTATATATATATATATATATATATATATATATATATATATATATACATACTGTATATATATGTGTGCGTGTGTGTGTGCATGTGCATGTGTGTGTATATGTGTCTATTTTGGAATTGAATAGAATAGAAACTGAATATTTACCATATTTGTTCTTTTTTTTTGCTTAATTAAACACATCATCAAGTTTAGTTGGCATTTAGGCACTCAGGGATAATCAAATATAAAAGGATCTTTGGAAAACATCTTAAGTAGGCATTCATTTGTCTTTTTCTGGCTGACCTTTTAGAGAAGCAGCACATTGTATCTCATTTTAAAGGATGTTGTTTCTGTGGCTGGACATAAACATCTGGAAAAAATCATCAGCTTCTTGCCTGCCAAACCAAAAGATGAAATTTTAAGAATTTTTTAAACAGAATTTGTGTGTTGAATTGAAAACATCCAACTCTTTTTGGCTCAACTCATGGAAGTAAATAAATAATTTAATGAAGGCTGAAGAAAGAATGGCTGCAGCATTAAAGAGTGCAGGAAATCCTTCCAGCTGCAACCCAGACTGAAAAAAATAGTTTAAGCTTCTTTGCTGGAAATATATGAAGTATTGAGTAACAGAAGCACAAGAACAAGGTCTGTTTGTCTTCAGCTTCGGTTTATTCGAACCTAAGTAGGAAGTTTTGAACGTTATTATTTATGCCATCACTGATAGTATCAGTGTTCTTTCTTTTTTCTCTTGCAGAAAAAGTTATTTGTAGCAGAGTTGTAGTCGAAACACAATGTCTTCTTTATCAAGCTTTTAAAAGAGCGAGTAAAAAAAGATCATGCCGAAATTGTAGCGCGTGTTCTTTTATTTCATAGGAAATAATTTAAAAGCATTTTGACAGCTTTGTAATAATCAGGCTTTTTATATTTTTTCTGCTCCTTTGTTCGATTTCCCACCAAGGAAGAACACACTGACCTGCAGAAATCAAGGCAAATATACATAAAGAAAACATTATTTTCAGAATTTTGATAAAATCATCAGAATCAGAATAAGCTTTATTATAATTGTACAGAGATACAGTGAGATTATGTTCGTACAATCGTCCGAAAGATGGGCGGAGTGCACGTTGCTGCTGCAACAGGAGCGCGGTCTTTTATCATTTATCAGAATACTTCTAGACAGAAAAAGGTAAAAGGCCATGAGGATGGATCAAAACATCTTGTCCTATCAGGACATGATTTAAGACATCAAAAAACTCTACCAGCAAGCACATTTATAGACACAATGCATTTAATGTCAAGACGGTGAGATTTGTCCATGAAGCACTTCCAGATAGTTCCATAGTCCTGATAAGATATGTGCAGTTGTGTTAGACAAAGCTTTTTCCTTAGTTTACACATGTCCCAGGAGAAATTTGATAGTCGGCTTGCTTTCAAGGCCAAGCGGGGGAGTCATATGTTTTCAAACATTTGTGTTACAATAGATTAATTTTATTTTCTTGATTTTGTCATAATAGGCTGGTGCTGGTGAACCCAGTGGTGCAGGCAAGCAGGTGAGGACTCAGAAATATATAAAATAAATAATTTATTAACCAAAAAAAAAACAAGCTGACATGGCAGCAAAGCAAAACATAGAATGAACAGGGCGTATTCACGATACAGACGGGTCATCACCAGTGAACAGATAAACAATGCCAGGACAAAAACCAACACAGAGACACAGACTTGTATACAGGAAACAGCAGTCAGACAAAGTGAAGGCACCTGTGAACAATCACAGATGCCAGGGAAGGAGACAGAGGATGCAAGACATGAACACGACACAAGATGGGGCTAGATACTAGAAAAACCCAGACCCTATAAAGAGAAACAGAGGATCAGGGGAACACAGACAAACACGACACCAGGGACAGAACCACAACTCCTACAGATTTAAGCTTTTTCCTAATTGAGTGTTCCTGAAAGCAGAGAAGAAGCCCAAGCAGGACTCCAGTCAGCCATCAGGTGAAAGGGAGGAACCCAGACACAGACCAGTGGTCAGGCCGTTTGTTGTTCAGAGAAACTGAGATGTTTATTTTCTAAACACAACGTCCCAGTGGCTTTTAAACCCCAAAATACATTACGGCAAAGACTGGTTCATCCCAAAGATCCAGTCTCCAATATTGTGTATGCTGTTCAGTGCCAGGAGGGTGATCAGTCTTATATCAGGGAAACTAAACAGCCACTGGCCAAAAGGCTGGACCAGCACAGAAGAGCAACACCATTAGGCCAGGACTCTGTGGTCTACACTCATCTGCAGGCCAGCGGTCACTCTTTCAGGGATGAAGATGTTCACATCCTGGATAGAAAGGAACTATTGTTTGAGAGAGGAGTGAAGGAGGCCATCAAACAGGGGTGGAGCCTCCCTGTTCAACTGTCCCTTCTTACAATTGAACCCCCTGTGAACAGCAAGCGACCATCTGGGCACTAACAATCAATCGTTAGACTGTTGGTCCTCCTTTTCCATGTGAACAACTAGTTCTGGCTGTCACCAACACATTGGTTGATCCACCACGAGGAGGTGCTATTTATAAGACTGAGTTTGTTGCAGCTCCTCAGACTGAACAAGTCTTCTGGATAAACGGCAAAACGTTTCAACAAAGAAGAATCCGTCCAGAGGACCTGCCTCAACCTGGTTAGCTTTATGGATTAATGAGCATGCAACACAAAGTTTTAGTCAAAGTTTTAAACAAATAATTTGCAAAATCCAACGTAATATGAGATGTCACACACAGGGTGTGTGTTGGGAATGACTCTCAGATACGACCACATCAGATTCAGTGCACTGTTTGTGAAAATGATTGAGCTAAAGCCTTTTTCATGACATCAGTTAGCAGTGGTGGCTATCTTGAACTGTACTGATATCAAAAGGTGATCAGTTGTAGAAGTACATCCAGTGATTAGTTTCTGAAAGTTTCATTAAAACATGGTCAGTTATTTTTGATATATTTGGCTAACAAACATGATTGACGCCAGCAGTTAATGATGAAGTATTAATAAATAAATAAATCACACATTTTTTACTGTACAATGTACATGTTGGAGATCAGTCTCAGTTATTAACACATCAGGGTTTTACACATCTGCAAATTTAACTGAACTGTAGCCATTTTTGTGTTAAAGTCCGTTGGTTATGACAGCCATCTTGAATTGGGATGGCTCCACACATTAATGTTGCAGATGCATAGCCAACAATGTTCTCCTGAAAGTTTTATTAAAACCCCTTTTATGATTAACAAGATATTTTGTTAACAAACCAACAGGACTGATTCCAGCAGGTCATGCTGATGATCTTTTACTTTGTGTTGAGTTTAGATTATGTGTTGGGGGCAACTATCACACAAAAGTTTAAATCAATGTCTGTCAAATTTACAGTTACAGCCATTTTTGTGTCTTTTATTGTCAGTTATGTGGCAGCCATCTTGATTTAGGATGGCTCCAAATGTTAATACCTTGTAGATATACATCTAATGTTTTTTTTTTCTGCAAGTTTCATTAAAATTTGCAGAGTGGTGCATGAGATATTATGCTAACAGACACAAACATTATTGAGCTGCCTTTACGTTTTGGCGGCGAGTGATAAGAAAAGTGCAGGAACACGTGATTAGTTCATTTGAATATACAACAGCAATAAGTGTTTAATGGGCCTCTCTTATGCAGCACTCAGTTTATTCTTAATAATTTATCACATTTTGCAGAACAAATGTTGATGTTATCATTAACAAGTCTATATATTTGGATTCAGAAACAGATGATGTGACAAATTTGAGTAACTTCTGTTTTTTTGCATAAAGTAGACACTACTTCTGACAACTGGAAGCAAAGCCTGACTTAATTATCCTGGTTGCTAGGCAACAGGTAACCCAGATGCTGTGGAGCAGATCCTACCCAGCCATCTCCCGTGTTTCCCTGTTTGCTGACGTGAAGTGCCGAGACATGTCAGGGACGTGATGCAGAGCGGCGATATCCGAGGGGTTCATGCTGGCACATAAAAGCTGCCACGGCAGCCGGAGTTAAAGCAGAAGTGCATCTTTTTCCAGCGAGTTCATCCTCCAGAAAACGCTCTCAAAAAGAAACGTAGATGAATTTCCATTTTGCTTCTGAGAAATTATGCAACCCAGATTTTAACATAAAGTCCATCTGTCCATCCATGTGTTTAACATCATTGTGTTTGTGTTGCTCAAAAGTTTAAGTTGCAAACCAACAAGCAACACTCAAGTCAAACTCAACAAAAAGGTTAAACAGCTTTAAAAATCACAAACAAAAATAAATAAACAAAGACCATATACCGCATTTTTCGGATTATAAAGTGCATTAGGCGAAATAAAACAGTCAGAAAATTAAACTTTATTCAACTCATTCACAATAACCATATAAATCGGTTCGAGGTCAGTAAGCACAACCAGAATTAATATATAAGGCGCACCGGATTATAAGGCTCACTGTTGATTTTTGAGAAAATTTAAAGATTTTAATTGCGCTTTATAGTCCTGAAAATACGGTATGTAGAAAAACACTGTTTTTGACAAACTAAAAGATATCAATGTATTTCTATGAGGAAAATGTTTGTTTATAAAAAGTAAGTCTTTAGAAAAATAAAAAGTCATACACACCCCAAATCATTAATAAATAAAATAAATAAAAAAATTATATCACCCATCTTCCAAATGAATTGAACATTTTGATATAAGAATAAAGTTGTTAGATTTCAAGAAACAAATAAACAAGAAAACAGGAGTATAAATGCTGATTCAGCATTCGCACTGTAAATAAATAAAAACACGCCTGCATGAGGTAAATCAGCCAGGACATGATGGGAGAACATCAACATCTCAGTTCCAGGCAGGAAGTCACCGTACGGTCTTCACAGAGCAAACATTTGACTCGGCGTGAAACCGTTCAGCAGAGTGTTTCATGTTTCTGCCAGGAAATGGAAAACTGAAAAAAGAAAAGAAAATGAAGCATTCGGATGTTGACTAACGAACGTCACAGACCGAAGAGTTCTGAGTGTGAATGTGAGAATGTCACGTCAGGTCATTCTGACTCCACGTCATTTCACAACAGCTGGACAGTGTCCTCAAAAGGCTCTATTTTCTCTACTCACAGTATTTTTAGAACTAAGCACCAAACACGCAGGAATTCAGTTTCCTAAATGTGGATATTTATTTTACGCTCGGCCTCTGAGCTCAGCTGGCACCGCTGCTTGCTGCGCTCGTGTCCCCTCACCTCTGCCTCTCATCTTTCATCAGTAATGTTTCTTCGCCCGTCGAGATGAGTCCCTCCGGGCTCATGCAGAGGTGTTGCAGAATCCTTCAGACTCCTGGATCTCTCTGTTCCTCTCTAAAAGCACAGCTCGTCTTGCGTCAGATCATCTGTGACGACAACTCTGGAGTTTGAACAAAGGATGGAAAACATTTGTTTTTTCCCCCCACACTTGTGGATGCACTACCAATTTATCTTGCGTATGCTTTAAGTTTTATAATCAATTCAATTCAAAAATACTTTATTAATCCCAAAGAGAAATTTGTTGTTGTTGTAACTCATCATCCTGGTTTCATTAAAGAGTTCTAGATGCTGATGGCTGTGGGCAGGAAAGATCTCTTGTGGCAGTGGATCTGAAGAAACTGGCTGCAGATGCTGATCCGTCTGGGCAGAAGGACTGCCTGAATGACAGCCAGAACTCCTCCCCGAGTGATGGCCACTCCTCCCATCAGCCTGCCGTCTCCATGGATGGAACTGGACAATCTCGGTCCTCCTGCTGTCATGAGCCACATTTCCTGCCAGCTCCAGGATCTCAGCAATCAGGGGCTCAAGTAAGGTAGACGGAGATGCATCCACGGCACCTCCTTTACAACTCATTTGAGATTTGGGGCTGTCGTTGATGTATTATTTGAGCTTTGAGATGTTAATCAGCTGGTCCCAGTTGTAAAAACCATCTTGTTGCCATGGTTACGCATCATAACAAATGTCCAAAAGTAAAGAATTTTCAGTAAAAAGCCTTCCAGCTGCATAGCATCCGATTCCAGAGGAAATACTCACCCCCCAAAAAAGTGATTCACATCCAGACAAAAGAAGAATTGAAGTTTTCAAAAGCAAAATCCCAGAATGAATGTAAGAGCTACTCCAACATGCAGCCACCTTGAGCGGCGCAATAATTTGGTCATCTTTAGGTAAAACAGAAACGCAGGATTATAAACAATAAATTTATGTACACTGTAAAAATTTTTAAATATATATAATTTACGGTAAAATACCGGCAGCTGTGGTTGCCAGAATGTCACCACAGAAAATACGGTCACAAGGTATGACACATTACGCTACGACATTTTGGCAACCGTCACTTTAACAGTAGGGAACTGTTATTTATTTACAGCAAATTACTATGAAAAACAAACATGCTGTAAAACATTTTACGGCAAATTGCTGTAAAAATGACAGTTACAATTTAAACCTGATTACGGTAAACTCTTAAAAATAACAGATATACTGTAAACACAGTAAAACGTATGATATTACGGTATTTTATTGTAAAGTTCAACTTTACGGTAAATTACCGGCAGCTGTGGTTGCCAGAATTTGTCTGTCTTTGATAACCTGCAAACAACAACAACAACAACAACAACCTAAAGGAACAATTTTTAAACATTTAAACTCCTAGCAATCCTTGAAAGAATACATATCACCCGCTGCCTTATTTTAGATAAAAAAATATCACACTCTCAGCTCCAACCACACTAAATTTTAGGACAATAATCGTAAAATTGACTCAGCTGCGGTAGCTGAGGTTGCGGGTTCGAGCTCAGGTTGCGTCAGGAAGGGCATCTTACGACATTGTCAAATCTTTCATACGAGTTTGCTCGCTGTGGTGACCCCTGAAGAAGGAAGCAGCCAAAAGAAACTGACTTTGATTGTAAAATGGACTGTGTCAGCCATCTTGAATGTTAATCCGTCGTCCATCAATCACTTTGTGAGAGTTTAGTTAGCATGTAGTCAATATTTCAAGATATTTTGGTAACAGACAGACAGAAACACAGAGATGGGCAAAACATTACCACTCCACCATCTTTCAGCAGCAGGTGATAACATTAAGATTAAAAAAACTTACAATCACTTCAATTTGCGGCACCAAACCCATCTGTTTGATTAGGTAATGGGTCCCACACGAATAGTTTGAGTCCCTTTTCTGTGTTTCGCAGGAACACCCTCGGCTGTCGGTAAAGTGGTGAATCTGGTGAAGAACAGAGAGAACAACAGTGAAGAGCAACAATTACCTGTAACGATGAACCTGCAAATGTCCCCATGGCAACCTTTCTCCCAATTCTCAGAATCCCGATGACGATGTAGACCAAACTCTTATATAATCTGTAGTGTAATCATTTCTCTCATCAGTATCTACTGGTTTTTATGTCTAATCAAGACAAATGTTGAACATCAGTTATTTTTAATGAAACGATCACAATAAAAGCTGCAACTTATATTTAAATACTACAAAGAAATGAGAAAGCAGGAGCTGAAGTAATCTTTTCCCAGCTTGTCAGAGATGTTTAGATGACAGAGCATCATCAGTGTGGGAGGTCAGTGATCCCCCCGAGGCAGCTTCCGCTCTCAGGGTCTCATGCAGGGTTTGTGTCAGTCTGAATGAGTGACCACAGCTGAACACCAGCAGAAACTCACAGGACCCGAGTGAAGACAACCGGAGCGATGCTCGGCAATTAGGTCATCAATTAATGAGCGAATCGATAGCCAGGCGTGGGAGCACACTGATGTCAGATGCTGCTGACCTTTGCTTTAACTTCATGGTGCAGGTGATTAATTGTGTTGTAGCTTCCAGAGATCAACTGTAAACCAGCAGCAGCGCCTCAGAGCTAACAGATACAGGTGCTGTGCCTCAAAACGGTCATTTCTGTAGCGCTCTTAATAAATTTGTATCAAAGTGAGAATACAACTTAAAGTGAAGCTAAAAGTGTTTAGAGTGTATTCACACGACAAAAACACAAAGTCCTGGTTTGATAAACTCAATTCAGTTTATTTATAACAAGTCACAACAGAAGTCGTCTCAGGGCACTGAACAGAAACATTCATATATAAAAATAATAATTTAACATTATTTATCTGAGGAGCAGACCGCTTTGCGTTTAACTCCATCACAGAACTCTCATCTTGAGCAAGCATAAAGGCGACAGTGGAAAGGAAAAACTCCCTCATGAGGAAGAAACCTTTAGCAGAACCAGGCTCAGGACAAGTGGCCATCTGCTTCGACCGGCTGGATTTGAGAGGAACAGATACACAATGGCAGGTCAAGAATCACATAGTATCAAATGAAAACTATTTATTTTTTGCTATTAATTTAAGGAAATGAGGTCAATTTATCCTCTAGTAGTTTAAGCCTATAGCAGCATAACAATCCAACTCTAATTATAGGATTTATGAAAAAGGAAATTCTTAAAACTGGATAATGCGTCGGCCTCACAGACAGAAACCGGAAGTTGGTTCCACAAGAGAGGAGCCTGATAACTGGAAGGTTTTCCTTCCATTCTGCTTTTGGAAACTCTAGGAACCGCAAGTAAACCTGCAGTTTGAGAGGAAGTGCTCTGTTAGGAAAATACGGAACAATGAGATCTGTAATATATGATGGAGCTAGGTTGTTGAGGGCTTTGTAGGTTAGAAGTAAGATTTTGAATTAAATTCTGAAATTGACAGGGAGCCAATGGAGAGAAGCTAAAACTGGAGAAATATGACCTCTTCTACTAACTCCAGTTAAGACTACCAGTTAAAACTGGTGCTTGTTAAATACAGTTTGTAAAACAATGCTCACATACACATCATCCATCCATTATATTTACTCGCTTCTTTCTTTCTGGGTCACAGGGGGTCACTGGTGCTCATATCCAGCAGTTACTCTGCGAGAGGCGTGGGGGCACCCTGGACAGGTCTCCAGTCCATCACGGGACACATACGAGACAAAGAAGACAACCATTCACTCTCTCACTCACACCTAGGGGCAATTTAGAGGTGCCAATCAGCCTAACATGCATGTTTTTGATCTGTGGGAGAAAACCGGAGTACCCGGAGAAAACCCACGCATGCACGGAGAGAACATGCAAACTCCACTCAGAAAGGCCCCCGGGTGGGATTTGATTCAGCGACCTTCTCGCTGAGAGGCAACAACTCTGCCAACTGAGCCACCGTGGCACTCACAATATTAGTTATTTTAATTTTGCCTATTTGTGAAGATGGCTTTGAAAAATTACTATTTAAATTTGTTAGGTAAACATGAATTGTTATTTCCCTTTTTTTAATTGAGGAGTGTTTGTAGATTTCTTTGAGCGCATAACTAAAAACAGCTTTGCTTCTAAGAGCACTTCTTTGTTCAGTTTGTTTCCCTCTATGAACCTGGAGAGCTGTCAAACCAGGAGGGCTGATTCAACACCCCATTCATGCTTTTATTCACACAGGCACTGATGCATACATGTATTAATAAGCACACACACACACAAAAGTGCTTTTTGCCTCCTACTTCAGCCGACAGGTCAAAAGGCTCAACATTTTTCCTCTCATTATTTGCAGATGGAGTCCCAAACACGAGTGTGGTTCTGAATTCTGCCTTCTCTGCAGACATTTAGAGACGACCCAGATGATTGACTGCGACATTTCATTAGCTAAATTTATCTACGAGAGCAGACACGCAAGGCGGCATGTTCAGGTGCTTTATTTCTTTATTTAATCTGCCTGACCTTTATTTGTCGGCTCAGATGAAACTTTATTATTTGCGAACAGCAACATTGTAAAACACAGAAGAATCAGATGAAGACACAGAAATCATGTTGCACACATATTTTGTTTTAGTATAAAATCAAAGTAACATCTTAATCTTTCAGTGGCACCTAACATGATGGTTAAAATGATAATGATAAAATTCCAGCCCTCTGCACAGATTTTATATAAACTAGAGACATTGCATTTCTTGCAACAATGCAATGTGAATGCTTATAGCTGAAGAACCAGCTAAAAACAGCTGAAATTAGCTGAAAACGTGCTAAAATTTAGCTGAAATGGAAGAGCAAGCCTAAGTTAGTAGAAGAAAGCAGAAATAACACATATTTGCTGAATTATCATAGTTTTAAAGAAGCAGAAATGAGCACAAAAATTTGGAGATTAGCCAAAAAAGCTGAAACTAGAAAAACATAGCGGAAGTGGAAGGAATGTAAATGAGCTAAAAAAATGTGGACTTATAGCTGAAAAGGTTATATTTAGCACAAAAACAGCTAAAAAGTAGATCAGGTAGCAGGAAAAGTTGAAACTAGCAGAAAAAAGCTGAAAGAAGCATAACAAGCTGAAATTAGCAGAAATAAGTTGATTAGGCTGAAAGCAGCAGAAATTACCATGAAAAACTGGAATTTATCTGAAAACAGCTGAAATTAGTTTTGAAAATGCTAATTAAAAAAATGGTAGCTGAAAAAGTAGAACCAGCTTAAATGAGCAGAAGAAAGCAGAAAGAAGTTTGTGCAATTAGGCTGAAAGAATCAGAAATGAGCACAACAAAGTGGAAATTATCTGAAAAAAGCTGAAATTAGCAAAAACCAGCTGAAAAGTAGCTGAAAAATGCAGAAATAAGCTGAAATGTCAAAGAAGTGGAGCGAGCACATTTTTGTTGAATTAGGCTGAAAAAAGTTGAAATGAGCGCAAAAAATGTGGAATTAGCTGAACAAGCTAAAATTGGTGTAAAAACAGCTAAATGGTAGCTGAAATCGCAGAAAGAAGCTGAAAGGAGTATAACAAACTGAAATTAGCAGAAAGAAGTAAGAAGAAGCTCAAAAATTTAGTTAGCTTAAAGAACCTGAAAGGAAAACAAAACAGCTAAAAAAACCCAGCTGAAAGTAGCTGAAATTTTTTTTAAAATTTGCACAAGGAAGCTGAAAGAAGCTGAACCAGAACAAAATGTGAAAGGAGCAGTAAAAGGTTGTAAACAATGAGCTCAAGTCATTTTATGAGAGAAACAAAAAGTCAGAAAAGGCTAAATATTTCAAAAAGCTAAAGTTGCACCAACACCAAAAGTCATAGCAGGATTGTCCTGGAAGAGCTGAACGTTTTTGATTTATGATTTGTTGAAATAACTTAAACTGCGGGACGAGAAATGCATTAAAAAATGTATGGAAGGAAAATAAATCACAATAGTATGAATGCTTTATAAACATTCACACTATTAAAAGAGGCTTTTTGGTCTAGAGAGGGCAGCAGTGCTCCATGTGAAACACCTTTTAGATCGTCCGTTCTGCTTTGATGCTTCTCTCATGTTCTTTAGATTCTGTGCAGACAAAAACATCCAAAGTCTCACAGTAAAAACAAAACAGGAACCACATGTCAACAGTCTTCCAAGGTTAGTCCCTGCTTTGCTTTAAGACTGAGGCCGTTCTTCCTCATGGCTTGCTGTGATTCGTGCTCCTCCTCATTCCTGACAATTAAAACACACATTATAGAGCAGCTGTCACACGTGAGGCTGCTGCGTGTTCATGTTGCTCATGCACGGG
>NC_056509.1:41565033-41577168 GCF_014905685.2 Nematolebias whitei
ACCTTTATTTATACAGGTTAGTTCCCATTGAGCCTCAGGGACCCATTTACAAGAGAGACCTGCTACATACAACATACAGAGTAGATACAATACAAGACATTACAACTTTATTTATAAAGCACTTTCAAACAACACCACTGGTCACTAACACATGCAAGCATAAAAACTATAAACTCAACAGATGAGGAAAAGAGAACACGAGGGTGGAAGTAGTAAAAAAAAAAAAAAACATGTCTCACACCATGTCCTGGCTGGGAAACTGTGTAAAAGATGCAAAAAAAGACCTTGCAACATAAACAACGACATCATAATACATTTATGCATAGAAGGTCAACCAAGGCGGCGAGTTGTCCGTGGACACTGCCAGAAAGTTCCAAAGTTCTGATAAGATGGTACAGTGTCTATCAGTGGCACAGTTCTGATAAGGCCACCCTTCTTAGTTTACGTATCCTCCAGGAGCAATTTGAGATAAGTCGCTCTGTCCAAGGCCAGCGGGGAGGACAAATTCAGATTAACAACAATTGATTTGGGCAGGCAGACTCTACTGACATGTCTTCAGTTCTGCTGGTACAATCAATGGCGATTCCAAACAGACAGATCCGTGGACATTCCTCCGGTCCGTGCTTGTTAGCTTTCTCCAAGGTCGAGTCCTTCATGCCCGGGAGTCCTAGGAGCTGCAAATGGCCCACTATTCTCAGAAATTGCGTCCAACTTACGGTTCAGCTCACAAAGCATATTAGTCTGAGCTCTGGAAGCACGACGTAATCCTTCACATAAGGCAGGCGGCTTTACTATTGCTAAAACTGCTGCCGACGTCTTCCTTTTCAGCCGATAACCCAGGTATCTGCTGATTCCAAAAAGCTAAAACCTTGTTATCATAAATCCGATTATGTATGCATCTTCTACATCCTCAGTGGACAATACAGACAGGCACATCATCTTCCAAACACCCCAAGAATCCAGGACATATCCAGCTGCGTGTGTCTCTTGAGGGCATGAGGGCTCTCCTGGACCCTGTCTTCTGGTAGAAAAAAAAAAATCAAATTGCATTGAGAGACCAGCTGACCAGATCCTTAATAAATGATTTGGAAGATGTGTAAAGAGAGGCTCTGAGGAGGTTCACAGGACAAGAGAGCAAACAAAGCAGGAGGGAGGAATGCGGGTGAAAGCGACCGTCTTCGTTGAGAGTGAAAGAGAGAACTGCAGAACATTTCTGCAGGTTGAAAGAAAATATCAACGAATAATCACAGAAATATTGAAAGGGTATGAAACGCACTGCCTTGTGCAAATTACAAACCACCAAACAAGTTTGCAACATGTATTTTTATTTATACAACATACTGAAACAAAATCATATTATTGTCCTATTGTTTGGAGTTATTTTAGTATAATGGCCTCAAAAATGCATGTGAAACGTGAATGCAACCTTTATGGAAGATTATTTAACCAGTTATGTTTTTATTTTATTTTATTCGGAGCAAACTTGAAAGATAATTGTGTTGTATTTTCTAGCTTGAAATGAACTAAATGTTGTGTCAGTGTACAATATTATTTTTCCAAACTTAAGAAGACATCATCGTAGATGTGAAACGACAATCTTTTAACTTTTCTTTGTGATTGGAGAAAGAATTGGAGAGTATTCATTTAAATCTGTTTAAACATTCGGCATATTTCACACATGAAAGACCTCGGAAAGTTGTTTGCTAAACTAAAAACTGAATAAATGTTTTGTTTTGTGCAATTATTAGTAAAAATAGATGTATGTCTTGGGATTGTGGAAAGAATCTGGTAAAAATCTTCACACTTACAAGAAAAAGTGTTAATTACAGCCAGAAAGAGTTCACTGGCAGGATCAAACCTGCAATTATCAGTTTCGGGATAGTTTTTTTGAACATAGGTATAAAGTTTAAGGTAGTGTTTATTAAAAAAAAAAATACACATGGAAAAATACATTACCAGTTTGCAAGACAAAAGAGTTTGTGGAACATTACCTTTGTATAAAAAGATGTGGGTAATCTTGAAGGTCAGGCTTGTACTATTATATCTTGATGCCTGAGTCATTCCTTTCTACACTAACTGCTCAGAGACAGGCTGTTCCTCTTCACAGATACGGATCTTTAATTTACTGGTGCCTGGTGGGATCCAGTGGTGAAAAGAATCATCTTTGCTTTGATTTAATTAGGATTTGTGGCCTTTTGTTGGGGGTTTTGGTAAAACAATTACATTCCTGTCAATTCTTCATGCTTTCACTGTATAAAATTCCTTGAAACAGTCCAGCACTGAAAGGTTTGTGATATTATACTCCAAACAGACAGAAATATTATTATTCCTGACAAGAAACTTCTGCTTATTTAGACCTTTATCCCCATCTGCTGGAAAAAAGGCAAAGCACCGTGTTTATGTGAACTATCCATCCATCCATCCATCCATCCATCCATCCATCCATCCATCCATCCATCCATCCATAACAATTTTCATGCACACTGTCAGTAAATACAAACTCTGAAGCTGCAAGATGCAGATTTATTGCATGAACAAGATGACAACTAACCGTTGTTTTTCATTGGAGATTACTCAGAAATTTACTTTTCTGGATTGAGACAGCAGAATAAACGTTAGAGCATGAAATTATGTCTTTTTGAGCTTTGAATAAACAGAAATGTACAAAATGTCTGATTAGCCTTTGATTCAGTATCAGAAACTTAAACCATTTTCATGAAATATGACTCAAACATCAGTTTACCGTCACGATAACGCGACTCATATGAATTCTATTTTGCATGCATCTACATTTGCGTGTATTTAAAATTGTGCAATGAAATAATTATTATTGTGTTTTTTTTTTTTTTCATTCAACCTTTATTTATACAGGTTAGTCTCATTGAGTCACGAGGACCCATTTACAAGAGAGACCTGTTTTAGACAAACACATAAAGTGCAGACAACAATAAACAACAATAAAATGCAATTAAAATAAAAATAGTGTTATAAAACACTGAAATCAAAGTGTCATAAAACAAGGTAAAATGCTAAAAAGAAGAACATAATTGCTTTGATTTTTCTGTTGACCTTATCAAATGTTTAAAATCCCTTAATGAAATTAAGGTGGGCAGCTTCAGATCTTGTTGCAAGGTGTTCCAGGTTACAGGAGCGGAGTAAGAGAAGGCCTTTTTGCCGAGTTCAGTCCACACTGAGGGAACGCTGCAGGTGCTGAAGGCCTGAGAGCGCACGCTGTAACTGCACTGACGACGTGACACGTGGGAGGAGATATAAGAAGTTCAAGTATCTTTATTGTCATTCGTATCACGTGGTATATGAGGTGGCATGAAATTATGTAGGGTCCCAGTTACACCCAAAAATACCAAAAATATAAAGTATAAAAAGAAACAGTAAACAAGGATGTAAGACTTGCATTAAGATATACGCTGAACAAATGCTAAACGCTATGCTAAAAGATCTAAGATTTACGCTAAACACTAATAATGTTTAAAAAAAAGGCGGTATATTAAACAGCAGCCCAAACAGTGCTAGTGAGTAGATGGGTATGAATGAATAAACACAGCAGCGTGAGATAATCAGCAGCACAGATAAGTCGCATATCACCAATTAAAGTGACATTACAGTGATTTTCCTGGTTAGAGATTCATGAGTCTAACAGGTTCAGGGTAGAAGCTGTTCTTCAGTCTAGTCAAAGTCAAAAAGAGTTTCTTTATTTGTCATACGCACCACATGTAGTCCATGGTGCGAAATTGTGTACACAGGGTCCCAGTTACATCTAACAAAAGTATAAATTGTAAAGAAAAACAGTAATATGATTTGATATGAACTAAGAAAAACGTTAAGCTAAAATTAAGCTAAGCACTAGTAGTATAAAAGTCTAGTGGTTCTATACTTAATGCTCCTCATCCTTCTGCCTGAGGGGAGCGGGGCAAAAAGTGTGTGTGCTGGGTGAGTGGGGTCCTTCATGATGCAGGTGACCCTCTTTCTACATTTGGAGGTGTAGATGTATGTGATGGTGGGGAGACTGACTCCAACAGTCTTCTGTGCAGCCTTCACCACTCTCTGCAAAGCTTTTCTTTCTGCAGCTGTGCAGCCTCCATGCCACACGTTGATGCTGGAGCACAGGATGCTCTCCACTGCACACCTGTAGAAGGAGGTGAGGACTGAACAGAAGCTAGCAGACCAAGGAGTGATTTATAGATGAAGATGAACCAATGTGAGAGCCTACATGTAGATAATGATGACCAACTAACCAATGAGTACAGAGTGTAGTGATGAGTACGGTAGTTACAACCAGCTATGAATCTCAGCACACCATGGTAGACAGCAGCATCCAACATCTGCAAGCAGCTGGCAGGGTCATTCATGTAAATAATGTCACCATGATCAATGATCGGTAGGAAGGTAGTGGTTAAAAGGTGTTTTCTGACATTCAGGGTTAAACAAGATCTATTTCTGAAAAATAAACCCAGTTTTAATTTCAGTTTGTTTATCAAGTTTTTGATATGTGGTTTAAAAGAGAGATGTGCATCAACTAAGATTCCCAAGTTTTTGTAAGAATGCACAAACTCAATAGGAACACCAAGCACGGATGAGACTGGAGGAAGAACTGTCTGGTTAACCTACCAGAGAGCAGAAATATTAGCTTAAAACAAAAAGAACTGTTTAAAATGCATGGCACCATCAGGGCAGGACACACTGCAAACAGCATGTAGATTTCAAATAGAGGCTCCTATGAATTTAAACACACAGGAACCTTTTGGAAGGATTGTTGCTGAGTGTATTTAAGGTGTTAAACTTTTCCTCTCTATTGTTTTTTTCTTTCTCTCTGGCCACACTTTCTTGGCTTCCAGTCTTCATCTCTCGTTCTTTTGCTTCTTGTAATTTTTAGGAGCGTTTTCTGGTTTACTAGCATTCTCCAGTCCCCACATTGACTTTGGTCCCCCCCCCCCCCCCACCCTATTTTCATTGTTTCCTCACTCAGCAGCTTACCAGCTTTATTGTGTGCCACATAAAAGACAACACAAAGCACAATGGTCTATTTGAAGAGCTGACTAATGTTCATACTGAAGTACCATATTTTTCGCCCTATAAGTCAGATTTTATGCATAATTACATTCCCTGTGACTTATACACGAAAACGACTTATTTACACCCCCCCCCCCCATATTTATTAACCAATTTTTGGCTGAGATATGACCGTTTTCATTCATTCTGACTGAAAATATTGAACACTACCATTTTCAGCCTAGATGGTGCTTGAGAGTATGGCATGCCATTGTGTCATGTAATAGGTAAAAGTGGCTATTAATGGCTCAATTGGCTTGCCATACTGCGCCGCCCCAATGAAATGCAAATAATTTGACCACGGAAGTGCATTTATTAAGTAAAAGTTCGACTGAGACACACCTTTACTATAATATCGAGCAAACAAATAATTGTTTTAGGTGGTTATCTTGTTAAATTCTGAAAAAATGCACAGCAAGTCCTCCATCTGCGCGCTCTCGCTTCCACGAATCAGCTTTTGAAATGCAGCTCATTTGACCGTCAAAGTGCATTTATTAAGGAAAAGTTAAACAGACATTTTTACTATAATTTTGAGTAAACAAATAATTGTTTTGAAGTGTTAATCTAGTTAAATTCTTGTTAAAAGTCCTCCCGTGCACGCTCCCATGGCCACCATTTGGCAGCCCATCGATTTTTGCCACAACACCGGCCCACATTTCCAGGTGGTCAGCGGTGACACGTAACAGATGCGATGTATACGGCGAAGTGACATATTTATGGTTTTTCCTACTTTAGACATATTTGGACTGATGCTTCTTCTACAGCGGTGTCACGTGTACGGCAAAATATACAGTACGTGTTTTTGTCCAAGTTTACATATTCTGTTAATCCACGCCCACCTCCTCACATGCACACTTTCCATACTTTCTGGTTTAGAGGTTTACACATTTCCTGCCCTTTTTGGCCCCGCTGCAGCATCTTTCAAGCATCCTTATGTTTTCTCTTTAGAAAAAGCATTTTAAAGTGAATATAAAGGTAACGCATGGCCAAATCACGATTTTCTGCTTTCTCTTTGTGTAATGGAAAAACCACATGTAAATAATTTTCATATCTACTCTGGAGACTGGCCACTGAAACATATTTCTTTCCAACTAAAATTGGAAACAAGGAGCCAGCTTAACTTACTGATGCTCAACTACAAAGACTGGATTGTGCATTTAATATGATGCAGATATCTTCTGCCTGTGTGAAAACAGGATAGGAATCTTCAAACTTGGCTCTTGCTGAAGCCCGAGCTTCTCTCAGGAGGCTTCATTAATCATACCTCAGCTCCTCTGTGTCCACAGGACAAGGACGCCAAGTGTCTTGGTAATTATTTGTCCTATTAAAAGAAAAGAAAACGACTGTTGCTTGTATGATTTATTAAAAATCAAAGATAAATAACTTTCTTAAAACTAATTGTGTCACTGATTTTGAATGAAATGTTTTCATAGAACACAATCAAGATGTTTCTATATACACAAAAATATAATTTATCAGCAGTAGGTGGAGGTTATCCAGTCTTGTGTTTTGTTATGGTTTGTCTTTAGTTCTGTTCTGTTCTCACACACATCCCTCTAGATGCCCTTCGGAGTTCTTGTTTCCATCTCCTCTCATACCACCTGTGTTTAGTTAGTAATCAGCACACCTGTTGTCCCTCAGCATTCACCCTTGGTGATAAAACATACTTCCTGGTTTTCCTCAGTTCTCTATGAATGCCACTGCTTGCTGATGCCTTTGTTATTACAGTACGACTGTAGTGCAGTGACAGGAATTCTTGGTCTTTCCGGGTCACCCATGAGCTCCTCACTCAGGGTTGCTGATGTGCCGTTTGCAAATAAACCGTCTCTAATGGTTTATAAAAGAAAGTGCTGGTTTTAATCAGAGAACTGTTTTTTCTTTTTCATCTTATAATCACCAATACAGTGCTGGACAATGGTGCATGTAACCACTCAGAGGAAGAATAATACTGTTTGGTTATAAAATTGATTGCAGCATCCATCCATCCATCTATCCACTCATATGCGGTCGTGTCACAGAGGTGACATGTCCAGGAGGGAACTTGGACATCTCAAGCTCTTCCTAGGGCCCCAAAGTGTTCCTAGGCTGAAGACAATATATGATTCCTCCTGTGAGTTCTGTGTCTGTCCCAGGGTCTTCTTCCAGTAGTACTTGCCTTGAAACCTCCAAAGTGAGGCATCCTAATCAAATATTCAAATTACTTCAGCTGATTTATTTTGATGCAGAGGAGCAGCAGCTCTTCGCCGAGCTCCTCCCCCATAACAAAGCTCCTCCCCTTACCTCTGAGGCTGAGCCCGGCCAACCTACGGAAGAAGCTCATTGTAGATGCTTGTATAGGGGTGACACATGCAGACCGGATAATTCAGATCAGCTCCTTCTTCACTACAGCAGACCGGATCAAGGCCTCATTACTGAGGATGAGGCCCTGATCCATCAATCCATCTCCCACTCATCACTCATGAACAGGTCTTTGAATAACCTGACATGGTGGGAGCATTTTATCTTTTGATTATTATAATTTGACACTCAAAATAAGCTGAACCTCTGAAACATTAAAACTTTTTTTTGGCTATAGTGCTGCTGATGAAGCACAAACAATTTGAAGAACTATTCCAAAAATTAATAGACTTCACCTTATTTAAACTTCGTAATACACACAGTGCTATGTATAAAATTAACATTTTGGTCATCAGAATAAAAACACACCAACTTTTTTTTCACTTGCATCTGCGTGAAACCCCCCCATAAAATCAGCTTATTAGTTGTTAGACGGCCAGTATCAGCTATAGTGCTTCTTTTATATTTGCAAAATGTTGGCAAATTTTTGAGACTGAGTTGGACCCACTAAGATGCACTCAGTGAAGTTACTCCTGTACTTTCTTCTGATTTGTTCTCAACTTTAAATCTTCTTTGCATGGGACAAGGCGGTGAACCTTTGCATACAGAAAAGATAAAGACTTGGTGTGAATCCTTCACTCCTCTTTGCCCTGTGGCCTCCTCTCCTGAACAGAGTCAGCCACAGGTTCTAGGCACACCTGCTCACCTTTCCCAGCCGTCAGCCTTGTGACACGGGGTGAGCTGAGGCCGAGATGAGGAACGGAAACTATGAACAGCTTAGTAAGGGGCAATGACCCTGCATACTTCAGGAAATCATGCTAATGCCTGCGGCTCTGTACTGTCAACTGCTGGTTGTGGTTTCTGGTCCTTTGCGAGGGCGTTGTCACGTGCAAAGGAAAGATTCATGACCTGATGGATTTCAGAGTGCTGAATGTTGGCATGCTGCAAGCAGAAAGCCACAATGTGTGGCCCTTATGATGGCAAACAAACATGTAGCTGTTTAGAAGGCCTTCTTAAACTGCCATATACCTTGTCTGGATTTCCATAAAATAAATTAAAACTAGAAAAATTGCATTTCCTGCAAAAATGCAATGTGAATGCTTTTTGCAGAAGAAATAGCTGAGAAACCGCTGAAATTAGCTTAAAAAATGCTGAAGTGTAGCTAAAATGGAAGAAGAAGCCTAAAATAGCAGAAGACAAACATAAGACATATTTGCTGAAATTGGTTTAAATCTTCAGAAATTAAAGGAGAAATTAGGAAAGTAGCTAAAAAGAAGCCGAAATTAGCAAAAGAAATGACTGAAAAATAGCTGAAAGGCAGAAAGAAGCTTAACTTACCAGAAAGAAGCTTGAACTACCAGAAAGGGGGTGGAAAGAGCTCATATGAGCTAAAAAATGTGGAATTAGTTGGAAAAACTCTAAGCATACAAACAGCTAAAAAAAAGCAGAAAAAGCTTAAACCAGCATAATTAAGCTAAAGGGAGCATAACAAGCAGAAAGAAGTTAATTAGGCTGAAAGTAGCAGAAATTACCATGAAAAATGTGAATTTATCTGAAAACAGCCAAAACTAGCTGAAAAGGTAGCTGAATAAGTAGAACAATCTTACATTAGCAGAAGAAAGCAGAAAAAAACACATTTGCAGAAAGAAGCAAAAATGAGTACAAAAGTTGAAATAATCTGAAAAAAGCTGAAATTAGCAAAAAACAGCTGAAAGGTAGCTAAAAAGACAGGGAAAAAGCTGAAATTACCAGAAGGAAATGCAGAGAGCAAAGTTTTGCTGAATTAGGCTGAAAAAATCTGAAATGAGTGCAAAAAATGTGGAATTAGTTGAAAAGGCTAAAATTAGAATAAAAACAGCTAAATAGTAGCTGAAATAGCAGAAAAAGCTGAAACTTCAGAAATAAACAGAAAGGGTCTAAAATTAGCAGAAAGATGTTAGAAGAGGTACAAAAATGTTGTAGTTGACATAAAGCTCCTGAAATTAGCACAAAACAGCTGGAAAAAACAGCTGAAATCAGCTGAAAGTAGCTGATTTTTTTTTTTTATTTGCACAAGGAAGCTGAAAGAAGCTGAAGCAGAATAAAATATGAAAGGAGCATTAAAAGTTTGTAAACAGATCTAAAGATTTGAAGGATGTAAAATGAGCTCAATTCATTTTCTATGAGAAAAAAAAATGGCAGAAAAGGCTAAATATTTCAAAAAGCTAAAGTTGCACTAATAACAAAAACATCATAGCAGAAGTGTCCTGAAAGCCGAATGTTTTGAGTTATGATTTGCTTAAATAGCACAAAAACTGTAGAACAAGAAAGATGCTGAGAAAGGTAAAGAATAAAAATGGATCACAACTGCTTTTCATTACTGCACCAGTTTGCACGCTGGCTAGTACGCAGCCACATTTTCAAATGCTGCTGTCCTGTATGATTTCTGCAGAGATCTCACCTCGGGGTTTGAAATTAAGACAAAGGAAACAAGCACAGCAAGGGAGCAACAACAGGCCAACTTTACCACAGGAAGCTGGGCAGACAAAAAGAAGGCAGGTCTACTGAATGAATGCCACATGAACACCAGATCTCCACAGTCAGGGAAGCTAAAGCTGCCTGGTTAGACGCCAGGCAACTTGTCGCCCACAGCTGAAGGTTAAAGAGCAATAACCTTTTCAGCACTTTTAACTTTTATGAATACAAAACTTACATAAACAAACCTTAACCTATTCTAGTCTATTCTAAACAAACTTACACAAAAATACACACAATTAATTCAACATGAGCCTTGCATTGCCCTCTCTTGCAGGCTAATTGTCATTTCTTCAGGGAAAGCTATGAGTATAATATAATTTACAGGTTCTGATATTTACTGAACTTTTTGGGCTGACGACTTTCAGAAAGTAAAAATGTCCAGAAAAATCTTCAGAGATTAAATGTTTTGCTTCGGGTGGATTTTGTGTCAAGTGTCTTCGCTTTATCCTGATGCATGTCTTCGCTTTACTTCCTGTGTTTTTCAATGCAACAAACCAGTTTTTTTTATTTTTATATTTCTTTCTTTCTGTAGTGCTTTCATTTATTCTTTCTAGTTTTCAAGTTTCTTTCTGAAGTACTGTGAGTCGTGTATTAACGATATTGCAACCAGTGGACTGGAACAAGTTTTATGGTTGTTGCAGAGGCACACTCTGCATCCAGCACTGTCAACAACAACGCAGAAGGTATTGCCTTAGAAAGTAATTTATTAATTGCTTAATATTTCACAGGTTGAATACGGTGAACTGGATTTGGAGCAGACAGTTGATGAATACTCATCAAAAGAATCAGCTAGGACAGTTCAATTCAGTTTATTAATATAGCGCCCAGTCACAATCTAAAAATAATAATTTAACATTATTTATCATTTTACCATTTACCATTCTGCTTTTGGAAACTCTAGAGACCACGAGTAAGCCTGCAGTCTGAGAGCGAAGTGCTCTGTTAGGAAAATATGGAACAATAAGATCTCCAATATAAAATGGAGCTAGGTTGTTGAGCACTTAGAAGTAAGATTTTGAATTATTTTCTAGATTTGACAGGGAAATGGAGAGATATGATCTCTCCAAGCAACTTCTGTTAAGACTCTGGTAGCAGCATTTTGGATAATTAAAATTTGCTTTAAAGTTAGCCTTAATAAAAGTTGGACATCAGACACATTTAGCAGCATCTTTGGACTCCAGCAGTCTTGTTGCAATCAAGAACGGATCTTCTCAAAAACAATGTTTGCATTTATGAATTGAAGGTCAAGATGTTGACTAGATCCAGGCAGACAGGATATAAGCTCATGACCTTGACTCTGGCTCCCGGCGTAGATAAAAACCCACCACAAATGAAAAAGTAGATTAAAACAAACCATACAGAATTTCCTTCATGTAGCTAACAGTTCAATTCCCCACAAAGTTTCCAAAATAAACCACAGTAGGACATTGTTGTCATCAGCCCCTCTCCCCCCCTCCCCCCTTCTATTTAGGACTGCACAAACTAACCTTACTTCATCATTTTCTGTGTCCATGAAATCAC
Organism: Nematolebias whitei; assembly: GCF_014905685.2. Taxonomy (NCBI): domain Eukaryota; kingdom Metazoa; phylum Chordata; class Actinopteri; order Cyprinodontiformes; family Rivulidae; genus Nematolebias; species Nematolebias whitei. The sequence goes on from NC_056509.1 coordinate 41,576,476, forward strand.
AAGCTGCTCAGATTTCTGTGTCTCACGTGGGAGATCAAACCGCATGAAAACTGTCATGAAAGACCACACAAACACAAACAGTGCGAGATTCATATAAGTCAACAGAGAAAGCCAGAATCATCGTGGAAACAGATGGTAGCCGATGTCATGCTGAGAACACACAGCTCGCAGAAAATTAAGTCAGTAAAACTTTTCATGTTCACAGCTAGAGAAACTGCATCTTCTGAGCACTGAGTAACTGATAAAAAAAAGCTGAGACCAAGTTGATAAAGCTAAAAGAAAAGCACTAGCTAAAGTAAAAGGAGAAAAATGCTAGCTGAAAGCTAAAAAGTAAGGAAAAACGTGGCTAAATAGTTAAAAGTAGCTAAATCTATGGGGTGCTGTTTGTAAAGTTACACAGTCAAAAATAAACAGCAATATTTTGGTTAATTTAATAAGAAAAAAGTTTTTTTTTAATCAAAGTCATATTTTCGCCATGTTATCCATACATTTATAAATGTTATAGTTCCAAACTAAATATTTTGTTTACAAGCTAAATATTTAACTTGCAAGTTAAGTATTTAGTTTGTAAATTAAACATTTATTTTGGACATAACCATTTAGTTTGTAAACTAAATATTTAGTGTGGAGCTAATTAAATATTTAGTTTATAAATTAAACATTTATCTTGGACATAAACATTTAAGTTAACAA
>NC_056509.1:41577178-41580440 GCF_014905685.2 Nematolebias whitei
TTTTTTTAGTTTGTAAACTAAATATTTAGCTTGTAAATTAAATATTTAGTTTGGAACTATGACATTTATAAATGTATGAATAACATGGTGAAAATATGATTGGAAAAAAAAAAGCTTTTTTAATTTTTTTTTTATGAAAGGTTAAATAAACCAAAATATTGCTGTGAATTTTTGGTTGTGTAACTTTACAAACGGCACCCCATAAAATGCAAGCTTAAAGTTAAAAGTATCACAATGCTTGCTAAAAACTAAAAAGCAGAAAATGCCAGTTAAAAGAGTAAAAGTAGCAAAGCACATGTTTAAAGTTGGCTAAATGCTAAAAACAGCAGAAAAGACAAATAAAAACAATAATGCTGAAGTAGATTTAAAAAAAGAACAATGTTTGTAGATGTTTGTAAATCTCAATTTATTTATATGGGAAAAAAAAAAAAACTTAAATTGAATTAAATACTTTTTAAAGCTAAAAGTACTGGTAACAACAACTGAAAGTCATAGTCATAATGTTCTGAATGAGCCGAACAGTTGGACATAGTTAAAACAGCACAAGGTATGCAGAAGTAGTTCCATGTCAAAAACAAAGTACAGAAGAAAAGACGAAGAAGAACAAGAAACAGGATCAGTGTTTACACAATTAAAAATCAGTGTTTTACAGCTCTTTGTAAACATGGTGATAATATGATCATATGTACTCGAGTTACACTCAACTTTATGGTTCATCATTTGAAACTCCTAATGTTATTATTTTAGCCCAACAGCAGGACTTAACGTCTCGTTCCCTTGCAATATTTCACCCAAACAAACCAAAAGAGCCAATTATCCAGACAGAAAATACCGTACATCCAGAATGAGTCCCTTTGCCCGTTCTTTGTTCTGCAATAAGAGCGATACAGGCCCCTGCTAACCTGGTGTAGTAGTCAGGCTGCAAAAAATTATTATCTGCATGGCTGATAAAACTGTAGTTATTGGATTTCATTATTATTTTTATTCGAAAGCGCTGTTCTTAGTTTGCAACACAGACCAGCCCTTGTTTGCACCAACTGATTGTGATCATGACCTGCAGATTTTGGAACACTGAGCATCGTTTCAGAAATAAGAGAAGGGCAGACAAAGGCAACGGGGTGGAAAGGAAGCAATGACAGAGGGGAGAGGGTTAAGACAGGGAGTGTTGTTCGTGACCTCCCCAAAGCATTTTCTGGCCCATGGGCTCGTTCTATCTGATTGTCAGAATTCTAAATTATTAATAAATTACACAAAATCCAACACGGGTAGCTCAGCTCAAAACGAGTGAGGTGCCTTGACAAATCAGTGTTTCCTCACAGCATATGGTGAAGCACAAATTAGACACTGATGCACAACAGCATGAAACCAGAACAGTTTCATGCCAAGAAAGAGCACCACAGATGACATCTTTGCTTTGACAATGCTGGAGAAGTACAGGGAGGGCCAGAAAGAACTCTGTTGTGCCTTTGTGGATTTAGAAAAAGCATATGACAGAGTGCTGAGGGAGGAGGTGTGGTATTCTGGAGTGGCAGAGAAGTATGTTGGACTGGTACAGGACATGTATGAGGACAGTAGGACAGTGGTGATGTGCTGTAGGAGTGACGGATAACTTCAAGGTGGAGGTGGGCATGCATCAAGGATGCAGTAAACAGAAGCTTTGCTGCTGATCCAATATCACAACAAACTCTTTGATGGCTTATCGTGAGGAGCAGAGAATGACAGGGTTTGCTGTGTGTGCCGTGGAGCAGAAGCTCAGAGCTGACCAGGTCACAGGAGTCAGGATTAGAGGTCAGGGTTAGTTGCCGGGTGTGGACACTATTTTTGTGAGGAAACTAAAACACAGGTGAATATTACACACCATTAAAGTATCAAGGTGATCCTCAGGAAGCAAACCGTTAACTATACCGCTAAGCCATATGCTTCATACCGTATATATGTATATTTACAGGTGAGTGTCAAACATGCCCTATATCTTCTTTATCCATTGCCTGATGTCTATGTGTGGGAGTAAAAACAGAGATTTTAAAACTTCAAGACAAGTTAAATAATTTCAGCAAATTAACAGCTGAGTCTTTTGAAAGAACTAAGGAAGAGTAACTCGCTGACATTTTCATGTAAACAGTGAAACTTTTCTGCAGATACAGACACATTTTATTCACTTTGAATGTTTCTCTTCTTGGCTGTGGATTATTCTAATTAAAGCAAACATTAAATAAAGCAAGACAACTTCTTTTTAAAAAAGGCTCATCTAAAGTACACGACAACCATTACGTATCCTTTCAACCCATAGCTTTGCAGAAAATCAGCACAGAAAGGCTTAAGAAACCCAGTATTTTATCAGCTTGCAACAACAGGTGAAAATGCACCCACCATATTGTTTTAATTTAAGCACAATACAAAAGAAATCCTGCTGATAAGAAGCAAATGCACACATGGATGTTAGTTTAAATCAGAATGGTAGCAGCTAAATGGTTTAAAAGGCCCAGTAGTTTAGATGTAATTATGATAGGAAGAATAGCCATTCAAAAGCCAGACTAAGCGCCTTGAATTAAAGTATAATTATCAGATATAAATCACTAAAGAAAAATGTGAATGTAATTAGCCAAACTACATGAGCTATTACAGGAAAGTATTTGGTAATTTGCAAGTGAATTGTTTGCAAGATAACTCATTTACATCACCAAAGCTTAACTCACACTATCCAGCATCGGCAAAAGCACCAGGAATGAAAGAGGTAAATAACAACAGCATCAAGGAGCGGTTTGAGACAATTTTTCTGGATTTCTTGATCTTGAAGAAGTTCCTTGACCATCCTGATGAGCCCCCAAGACTTTGGTTTGTGGGTCAGTTTGACTCAGAGGCTGATGGAGGAAAAAAGGCTAAAGGAGGAAACCAGTTCATGTTTTTTTAGGTTGTCCTCCAGTATATAGTTATCCTGTGACGTAATTATGGTGGCCCTGAGGTGTAAATGAACAACATTTGAACAAACAGAATCACATTTGAAAAAACAGAATTACAATTGATAAAATGGAATTACATTAAGCTAAAGCGGAAGTGGCCAAAGCACAAATGGCCAAAGCGGAAGTGGCCGGAATCACATTTGAAAAAACAGAATTACATTAAGCTAAAGCGGAAGTGGCCAGAATCACATTTGAAAAAACAGAATTACAATTGATAAAATGGAATTACATTAAGCTAAAGCGGAAGTGGCCAAAGCGCAAGTGGCCAAAGCGGAAGTGGCCGGAATCACATTTGAAAAAAA
>NC_056509.1:41580450-41585039 GCF_014905685.2 Nematolebias whitei
GCGCAAGTGGCCAAAGCGGAAGTGGCCGGAATCACATTTGAAAAAAAATGGAATTACATTAAGCCAAAACGGAAGTGGCCAAAGTGCAAGTGGCCAAAGTGGAAGTGGCCGGAATCACATTTGAAAAAAATGGAATTACATTAAGCCAAAGCGGAAGTGGCCAAAGCGCAAGTGGCCAAAGCGGAAGTGGCCGGAATCACATAAAAAAAAAAAAAAACAGAATTCCCTTTGAAAAAACGGCAAAAAAAACACCACTTCTGGTTTTGCTTAATGTAATTCTGTTTTTTCAAATATGATTCAATTTTTTCCACGTGATTCTGGCCACTTCCGCTTTGGCCACTTCCGTTTTGGCCACTTCCATTTTGGCTTAATACAATTCGTTTTTTTTCAAATGTTGTGTTTTTGTTGCGTTTTTTTTAATGCAATTGTGTTTTTTTCAAATATTGTTCATTTACAACTCACAGCCACCGTACGTAACACATACATGCACTTTGTTGCAAACCACCATTGTAGTAGGCACGCAATAGCTCCAATCATGGCAGAGTAAGTTTGACCATTGTGGAGTATTTTTTACGTACATCTCAATGGTTGTTTTGTGTTGGGTTAAAGGATGTTCCAACTGGGCAGACGGTTCGGCAAAGTGCAGTTTTCATTACGTTCCAAAAATCAAGAAACGCGAAGGACCTCAAACAGACACCGGCGAGTCTGGCTTGGAAACATCAACCGCAAGGATCAGCTTCTAGCATCAAGAATTTGCTCCGATCACTTTTATCCAGAGAACAAAAAAAAAAAAAACTATATTATTCATTTTGTTAAACAATGTCTGAATATAACTGTACGTGTGCTGGAACTACTCTGTTCACAATTTAAAATGTCTCTCCTGTAGTTAGCTCAACCATGCTATGTGCTAAACCTTCGCTCTGAAAACAATCGCTCTGCCCACATAGGTGAATTCATTTATTGCAATTTTGAGCATTAGTTACATTGGCATGCCCCAAATCTCATAAAATGTTCTAGTTGTCTGCAGTGTTGCCAGATCTCTGTAGAAACAAGCAACCAGCTCTATGAAAACAAGCCCAACTGGCAACCCACCACATTGTGTTAAACGGGCAGTTTTTAAACTGTATAAACATGCATTTATTATGACATTACACATAAACAACAGCAAAATTATGATAAACGCTTTGAATAACATACTTTAAAGCTCTGATTAAAAAAATACATTTTGCATATGTAATTTCTTCTGCATATTTTGAAAAACAAAACATCCTGACATCTGCATGTGAATGGAGCCCCTAGTGGTCAGCCACAATATGAATGTTTGGGGTACACAGACGTATTTGTATAGGTCTATGTATGTCGATGTGTATGCCTGTCACCTCGCCAACTTGGGCGGGAGCGATAAACAGGAAACGGGGGCATGGAAGGGACAAACTACCTACTACCACTCGTCGTTTGTTTTATTGTGAAGAGATGGGAGATAATCAACTAGTTTTACTCGGAAAGAAACCTGTTTTGTATTTGTAATTATTTCTATCTTAACATGCGTCTTTCTTCCTATAGGGGGTGCACCTACATCTGGACCTGCCATTCTGTTTCTCCTTCCTGTTCTTCTCAAACCCGGCCGGTCAAAGCTGATGGCTGCTTGTCCTGAGCCTGGTTCTTCTGGAGCTTTCTTCCTGTTAAAAAGGGAGCTTTTCCTTTCCACTGTTGCCATTGTGCTTGCTCAGGACAGGAGACTTGGACAAAGTGAAGATTCAATATATCTGCTGGCTTCCTTCCTTAGATAGAGAACTTTTACTAATTAGCTTTCGTATGTATGTTAATGTTTCTGCACAATGTCCTGAGACAACTTCTGTTGTGATTTGGCACTATATTTATAAACTGAACTGAATCTGGGAGGAGTTGACGGGGGACAGGACAACCCCCAAAAACCATCTTATCTCCAGCAAACTGGTTGGTCCACTTAAGGAGTGTACTGCTTGGTGGAGAAACAGTTTACTTGGGACTCCTCAGACTGATGAAGCCCTCGGGATAGAGGGCAAAACCTCTCTACTAAAAAGAAACTGTCCAGATGACCTGACTGAGCATTATCGGATTTATACCCGGATGATTGAGCATGAACTTTGATGATTTGAATCTCCTTTTGTACACACAGTTCAGCTTTCTAATTATTAATAAAGCATACCTAATAAATAGGTCAAAGAAATGTGTGACTTTTATGACACTCTGAGGAAATCTGTGAGAAAATAAGAGTGCATATTCCAGAGCAATTCTTGTTACACTTTACCAAAATGAAACCTTACAGCCACCTAGCTGAAACGCTGCATTTCTCAATTGGATGGTGCTTTGATGCAAATAGAAAATAATCCTTTAGAATATAAATTTTTGGTAAATAATGAAAATATAAAATAAAGGATTTTAGGCGACACTCCTCTGTCAGCCGTTTTCTCCTTGAATAATAGTCTTGTGATAAAAAATGTTGACTATCTAGACTTTGATGCACTTTGGCTGATGAAGCTCAGTCCCTGGACTCCATAGCAAACTATCATTTTTATGCAATGCTGAAGTTAATGTTGGATTAAAAACAAATAAAACCATCTAGATTTAAAGTAGTAATAGGTGTTCTCATTGGAGCATTCATACCTTTTTCATAAAGTGGTTCTGTGTTTGTTATGTTTCTATGAAAGTGATTTCTTGACCCATTAATTATGGTCGGCTGGAGTCGACTGTTAACTTGAAGTTGTCAAGCAGTGGCCGTCCCACACATCCCATTTACTGAGTGGTTAGCTGTGACTTCATAACCACATGTATATATACCGTCAGCCTCATCAAAGACGTTGACAAGTGTTTAATATAAATGCCTAATTGTAAAGTAATCCAAAAAATGTGTGCTTGGCCATGTTGAAGTTTATATATTCCAACATGCACGGATGTGACTCGCATCATCAAGTGACCTTTTCATAACATTTTACTTGAAGCTGCTCAGCACAGAAGCTCTCCTGAGCACAGATTTGGATTTCATCTTTACAAACATCTACAATGTTTAACTGTTTTACAGATAATAATCACGTCCCGTTATAAGGAGCGTACAGTATTAATAAAGAATTTGCATTTTCTATGAAAATCCACTGTTTATGCTGAGACCTGAATGACTTTACAGAAAAGGATGAAACCGAGTTGTTCAAGTAAAAAGCAGCAAAACACAAGTTAAAGCAAATGGTAGCTAAATGTTTCTGAAGGAGCTGAACAGATCTCAGCTTATTTCTATGAAGAAAACATTTGCAAACACAGTAAATATAAAAAACAGTATTCAAAGTTACATAAACATGAAGTCTTAGTCCCTATCTCCTGATTTAAAAAAAAAAAAAAGTAGGAAAACAATAAAGTGTGACTGCTAAAAACCAAAAAAAAAACATTAATAATTATGATAGAATCATTTAAAAAGTCTGAAATTAAATCATTATAACTCAGTCTTCCTTACCAAAGAGTTAATTTAAAAGATTTTGGGGAAAAAATATATAAAATATGTGAATTGAACAAATACATTTTTTGTCAGAGAAGTGATTATGTGACCTCATTTACTGTAATCGCACAGCTTTCAGTGCCACATGCAGCGATTTTACAATCAGCTAGGGTGGCACCGAGGGGGCCAGTCAGGTTCCAGGGGTGGCAAGTTCCACCCCTGCCACCCCTCTGGCTCCACCCCTGCTTTTAGGCAAGTAGTTTTGAAAAGGTCAAGAGGTAATAAGGTACAGAGACATTAAAATGGGGGCAGCTGTGGCTGAGTGGAACAGTCGTCCTCCAATGCAAGAGTTGGGGGTTTGATTCCACCAGCAGTCACATGCCGAAGTGTCCCTGGGCAAGACACTGAACCCCTCACTGCCTCCGATGTGTGTCCTATTGGTGTATAAATGTGAGAGCACTGATTATTCTTTGTAAGGGTATAGTAGAGTGTTGTATGAATGGGTAAATATTGTAAAGTGCTTTGAGTATCTTGATCAGCTAGAAAGGAGTTATACAAGTACAGTCCATTTACCATTTAATTAAAACAAAGAACTGAGTAGTTTATTTATTAGGTTTATTTAGATGTTTCAGTCTTCAGAGCTTAAAGCTAAAATCTATTGAAACAACAGTTGAGTTGGTATTGCTGGGCACGCATTGTCTGAACATGATTGTGAAATAATCTGTAGAAACTCATGGAAAAGAAGCGACAAACTTTAATCTATGTGCATTTTGTGTGCAGACAAAATGCATTAAAATTAATATTATTTTCCACAAATTCCATTACAACTTTGACTGTTTTTGTGTGTTTTTGCCTATTTTAAGACTAAATAAAAAGCGTACCTGCGGCAAAGGGTTCAGTTGGTACAAAAACCCTTGCAGGAGTTTCTAGGGCCCAGCAGAGCAGAGTCCACCGCTGCAGTCAGACATTCCCTGAACAGGTCATGAAAAAAAAAAAACACGCCAACTGTCCTCTTAGCAAGATCAGTAAGATGTTTTCAGTTTTGAGGATTGGTTACACGATGACCCAGTGTGGAAACAACATATACTAAAAAGGCCACAATGCTGGTTAAAGCTCTATCACT
>NC_056509.1:41590039-41664694 GCF_014905685.2 Nematolebias whitei
AGCAGGAAACTACTAAAACATGCAGGATGGTGTTCCTCAAGGACCAGAGTCGAGACCCACTGCATTGTGTAAGATGTTTAACACTTTGGCAGTATCTATTGGCATCAGTGTTGCCTGTTAGCAAAATATCATATGAACCACTGATTTTATTGAAACCTTTCAGAAATTAATCATTGGCTGTTTGTTTCCAGCTCATTGAGAATTGGGAGTCAACCCAATTCAAGTTGGCCACTCCAGCTAGTGATCCTTCAAACAAAAATATGGCTAACTTTATGAAATTTACAGATATTCAGCTAAACTTTGGTATGGTAGTAGACAAAAGTCATTCTTAACACACACTTCAAGCTCTAACACATCACACATAAGGTTTGATCAAAATGGCTACAACACTGTCTATTCTCAGTAGGAGATCAAGCTAGTTCAAAACTCTGGCATGATAGGTGGCGGGCAACATGCGATCCATCAAGGAATGCTAGGGTTTCTTTATTTTCTGTTAAGCATGCACAAACTGTTAAATACTCCTACCAAACTGTATGCAAACAAGCAGAAATGCTACAGTGAAAATGTAAGGCTGACATTCATTAAACATCCGTCACTTTTTCCCCCGAGCCAAAGCCATCGCCCCGGAGCCAGGCTGTCTGAAGAAGACCATGTTTAGTCAAAGGGAAAAACTTTCAGCACGTGCAGCAACAGTTCACCTTACAGGTCAAAAACACAGAGAAAAAAAAAATTGTTGGAAACTTGTTAAATAGAAAACTGTCAGGTCACAGCTCTTTCTCAGCTGAGATATTTATACGGCACTCCTAAGGCTATAATCGAGGGTTCCTAACTCTGTCTTTAAGAAGGCAGAATGGAAGTGTTTATCTGAATTCTGTGGAGAAGTGACAGGAATAGTTCATAGCAGTCTAACATGAAACAGCCTCTGCCTGGCTTGCTGAGCTTCGCTCTCACGTTTTTAGATCAGGAAACCTCTACTCATTTTAGACTTTTCAAAACTGCCCACATCTCTAATGAAAGGATAAGAACTGCCATATTCTAGAAATGAAATAGGCAATTATAGTACCAACCAGACAAAAAGGGCTTAAAAAAAAAATCAGCAGAAACGTGCTGTCTTAATATAGTTGCCTTTTCATCTCAGGGAAAATGCTAAGGGTATGTATTTTACATATACTTGTAAAACAAGATGCAAGCTTGACATTTCACGTTCTAGAGGCATATAATCTGTGTTGAGAGGGACTTACAGCTACTACCGCGCCAAAATTTAGCTCAATGTTTGTAAAAGTAATAATTTTTTTTAGCCACATGCTCCTAAAGTCAGACAGCTAAAGCAGTCTTCTTAAATTCTGATTAGTTTAATCATGGCTCCCTGTTTTATAGCTGAAACCATTTTGTGTAACAGTGCAAATTAAATGGCCATAGCTTCCAATTAATTAAGCTAATAGTGCAGGGTTTCATGAGAGGTGTTGGTAGTATGCCAAGGATGAAAATTTAGGGATACTGGACTGTGCCACAAGAACTAACAATGGTGAGTGGACACAAATAGACTGAATATATATGGAACAGGGCTGATGAGTGAGTGGAGACACCTGGGCTGAATACAGACTGGGAACAGGTGAGCAAGGTGTGGCAAGCTGACTGAATGAGGCACAAGATTGACAGAAGAAATGAATACTGGCACAGAGGAGCACACAAAGGACCGACAAAATGAAAATATAAATGATATAACTAAACACTATAATCATGATGCCATTAGGATTTTATGCAAAACTTTTTATCTTTTTGTCAAGTCAATTTTTAAATTTAAAACAGCAGCTGTTACCAAAATGCTTAACAATAAGATCAATGAGGGTAAATTAATGGAGAAAAAAATTATAATAGACTGAAAATTAAGGAAAAGCATTAAAGAGAAAAGATAAAAACACAGAACAAAACTACTAAATCAACTCACACCTGTCCAGGTTTATAGGATCAGAGACAGCGGTTGGCAAGGGCTAAACACAATGACTTCAGTCTTCTGATCATTAAAACTTTTTTAAAAAATTAAGCCATCCATGCCTTGATGTCATCCAGACATTTTAACAGTGAATGTAGCAAGAACTAGTTGGTTTTAAGGGCGGATAAATCTGACAATCATCAGCATAACTATGTTTCCTCAGGATGGATCACAGGGGGAGAAGATAGTGAAAACAGAAGGGGTCCAAGAATCAAGCCCTGCGGGACCTCACAGGAAAGAGGCATTGAAGCAAAAACATTATTACCAACCTTGACACAGAAACTCCTGTCACTCGGGTACGAGCGGAACCATTCTAATGCTGCACTTGTAATCCCAACCCAGTGGTCCAGCTGCAATATAAGGATACTGTGGTCAACAGTATCAAAAGCATATAATTTGATTTCATATAAGTTCCAAAAATGGCCATTTCTATGTTGAAAGCTTTGATAAACCTGACACATCTACAAGTTAAAGCCTTTATTTAGAACCAGATAATTATGGCGACCAACACTGAAAACATTCATGAACTTGAATCTGAAGACTGACAGAATGAATGCTTGGTGTGAAGAATGCGTTCTATTTCATTGTCATACAATCCCATAGACAAGTGTTTCAGCTGTCAGTGTCAGCTCAAGCCGGATAAAAGTGTCCAGGTTCATTAATCAAACTCGTTATCTTGTTTTGATATTCAGCAGAATGAGCACATTTGAGTCTTTGGTTGGAGGGCAACTCCCCCCTCCACTTCACCCAAACACGGGCCGCAGGCGGTCAACCCCACCCTGACGAGCACTAAATTCGGTGACACGGCTGTCAAACCAAATCTCTGTGCTTCCTTAAGTCCTGGTTGCCGGGAGCGAACGTCAGGAATGTTGCTGGATGACAAAAGACGATTAGTGGTCTGTTTTCTCTCGATGCTGACATTTGTGAGTTTGTATGAGTTGGATGGGAATTCTCAGCAATGAGGTTGAATTAGATTCCACAAAGAGTCTGAAAGGTTGTCATCGAGTCACTGCACATGAAGGATAATGTTGAAATAATGGTGAAAGAAATTATCTTAGTCGTACAAATGAGAGAAAGTGTTGACCGCTCTCGTCTCCTGCAGAATGTCTACGTAAATATGTGCTTGTTTGTGCGAGGCAGTTTTTCAATATTAGGGGTTTTTCTCAGCCAAGAAAAAAGTCTGTTAGGAAATTTTTTTTGCCTCCAACTCCTACATGTGTCCAGTTAACCACTGTTTTTGTCTGTCCAAACAGGTCTCACTTGTAAATGAGTCTTCGAGGCTCAATGTGATTTATCTGTTTAAATAAAGGTTGAATGAAAAATGCCACACAGCTGACTCAAATACGGAGGTCATTAGCAGAACTTTGGAGAACTTGACTGCACTGAGTAATTCAATCATATAATTCAGCTGCGTGGCATCAGAGACACATCTAAAAGTTGCAGGACTGTGGCCCTCAAGGCCTGGAGTTTGACCCCCCTGATGTAGACGATTGAAACAATTTTACTCATCATTAACTATAAAATATTTATCTTACACAAGTGAAAAATATATATATATTTTGAAATATTTTTAGTTTATTATTTCCATCCATTATCTTTACCCGTTTATTCCATTTTTGGGTCACGGGGGTCGCTGGTGCCCATGTCCAGCGATCACTGTGCGAGGGGCGGGGTACACCCTGGACAGGTCGCAAGTCCATCACAGGGACACACAGAGACAAACGAGACAAACAACCATTCACTCTCTCACTCACACCTAGGGACAATTTAGAGTTACCAATCAGCCTAACATGCATGTTTTTGGTCTGTGGGAGGAAACCGGAGTACCCGGAGAAAACCCACGCATGCACGGAGAGAACATGCAAACTCCACTCAGAAAGGCCCCTGGACCGGGGTTTGAACCAAGGACCTGCTCGCTGTGAGGCAGCAGCTCTACCAGTTGTGCCACCATGCTGCCATTTTCACTTAATTTTTTAAAAAAGTCCTCTTCAAGGTAATGTGGTCAGTGGTTGGGCAGCGCCCTTGCGCCCTCTATTGGCCAGCCGCCACTGGTAGTAGTTAATCATCACCCACAAAACATATCTTGAGCACAACACAATATGCAACATTTTTGATAAAAAATTTAGCATAAACCAGGGCTATTCAACTTCAGTCTGAACTAGCAACGAGTTAATTTAAAAAAATGTGTGGGTAGGGGGTGGGTGGGTTGGGGGGGGGATTCTGTTTATTGCATTTATGATTCAACGCAACAACAAACAAATTTAAACAGGCAACAGATCATTGTGATATTTAGTTTATTTACATAATGACTGTAATTGCTGGATGTCTGGCCCCTGAGCTGCTGGCTTTCAGAAACTGTGGCCCCCTGAGCAGTTTAGACGAATAACCCTGACATAAACCATTACAACCTTGTCTGTTAGCAAAATATCTCTTGAGCCACTGCACTGATTTTAAGTAATCCCTAAGAAATCAATCATTGTATACATTCTTCTACAACTGATTAATTACAGTTTTAATTGAAAACTCTGGCATGAAAGGTAATTTGTTCATGGAAAGCGAGACTTTTAAATTATTATTTTAGAATAATCAACTTGTTTTTTGTTTGTTTGTTTGTTTAATTGTTCCAGGAAGGCAATTTGGTTTGTGTTACCACAGGAACAAAGCATTTTGACTCCTTGGTCATCAGATCTCTTATCTTCCGTGGTACTTTGTACTTTTGAGGGTGAGCTTGGGTGTTTTGGGATTTCCTGGTGAACGTCTGCAGACTGCAACCCCCTCCAGGAGCTTGGAGCCTGTGAAATGAAACAACAGGAACAATTTGTGGTTAAGGTCATTGGTGCTGAGCTTCTCTAATTTGACGTGTGCACAGAGCAATTAGATGTTTGTTGTGCTCGTGTGGAATGAAGCCTGAAACAATCATTTGCCTTCAGATGAATAAAAAAAACACTTTTATTTTATTCTGTTTGTGTTTTTACATAGTGTGCAAATATTCAACATTAGCTGTACAATTACAACGGTTTTAAAGTTTCACCTTAAATAACCTGGAATATCTTGCAAAAAGATCTGAAGCTCTCGACCTTGACCTCTCTAAATAAAGGTTGAATGAAAAATACTTTAAAATAAACATGTCTGAAAACTTTCCAGAGCTGGTGCTGGAATAATTTTACTTTACATACCCGGCAACAAATCATACATGTAAAACTTTGAATATTGTCCATGTTTTAGAGCTAAAACATATTTTAAATTGTAGCTCAATAACAAAAATAAAGCGATTAACTAATTTAATAACCAGCACATGTGATCATTAAAAAAACAACACACAGTTTACCTTCACATCTGTAAAACATTTGAATGAACAAGAGGATATTTAAGCTTTTTAGTGGTTTTCCTTTAAATTTAATTTTTGTTGTCAAATTTACAAAATTAGGCCATGCACACATAATTTCAAATCAATAAAATATAGAGGCAAAACACTGTTGGTCTGAATAGAATCAGTTGGTAAATACAAGGCAAAGTGCATATAAAATGCGTAAAGTATCTGATTTGTTGTGTTTAATTGACTAATTAGTCTAAAATGAATCTCTAAATATCAACATTTGTACAAGAAAAATCAGTGGACAAATTAAAAATTTTAAAAAGTCCAACAAGTAAATGCATATCTACGTGATACAGGAGTCGAGAATATGTTTTGGTGTTATTTCTAATCAACTGGACATTTTAGGATAATTGAAAAATGAAATGCTGCATCTGAAACATTTTAACTGGGTTTTACAAGCTCAAACAATAATTTCCAGTGTTCAAACTGAGTTTCACCTGCAGCTTGTTAATGGTACAGATGGACAAAGTTTGGTAGATCACAAAATATGGTTCACTTTTGTCACTCGGCAAAGATTTTAGAAAGCCCTGAATAAAATATGTCTTCTACACTGATTTCTCTGTTGTGGAATACATAAAAATGAGCAAATTGATAACCTGAAATATGAAGATACTATTTAAACCTCTAAGTTGGACTAATAAAAAATAATAAAAGGGTCAATAGTTATCAAAACCAACAAATTTGACCCCAACTAGGTAATCTAATTGTTTCTGTTGGCTATTTCTGCCACTTCTTTGTATCAAACAAAATAAATTTATACAAAAAAGAATCTGTGTAAAACATGCTAACCTGTTCAGAAATTTCAGTCCACATCCTGTTTTTAAATTTTTTTATTATTGAAGTTGGGTGTGATTTGAGAGCCACACATAGTTTTTAGTTCACCTCCTAAATTAATACTCAGTTTTGTTAGTAAAACTTTGATCTGTAAAGCTTTCTTTAACCAGATGGGTTAACCTTTGCCTTTAGCTGGGGTGGGGTGTTATATTTGTATTTTTTATTTTTATAGCACCGTTTAAACATTTAGAACACCCTGCAGCTGTAGCATCCAGCAGCTGTTAAGAGCCAAGCAGCTTGTGCCAGACCTAAAGCGGGCTGAGCTCGATCACATCTGGCCAGTGCCGCCGCAGTCTGGTTAAACTGGGCATTTCTCACATTCCTGCCCCTTTCTGTCTCTCATTTTCAACCCTAATTGCATCCAGGCCGACCAGTAGCTGATGGAGAAGGGTTTCCTCAGGCGCGTGTAAGGAGCTGTGCTTTCATTTAACTAAAGCTAATGTGTTGTTCAGACACATTCACATCCTACAACAGGTGCACATAAACATATACTACAGGGCTATTCAACTAGATTGCTCATAGGGGCACAGTTACTGAAAGCCAAGAGCTGAGGGGCCAGACAACCAGCAGTCATTGTCATTAAATAAGTTTGTTTTACAGGTTAAAATCTAGTTATATTTAAAAATGAACCCATTGGTGGGCAGAACTGAGCTCACCCATGGGTCTGATTTGGCCCTCGGGCCGCCAGTTGAATAGCCCTGGCATACTATAATTACCTCTGTACGGATTTAAAAGTTGCAAATTATTACTCTTTGAATGGTTTCCATGCGGATCAGAGGGGTTGGCTGATCCATCTCATATTGTAATCGCTTTTAGCCAGAGGCGAAAGGACAGTGGTGTTTGTGTCCATTTGCTTGTGTAGAATTTTCTAGGGCGAGTGGTGGAGCAGAGGTTAGAGAAAGTGAGCCTGTGATCGGACAGTCACTGGTTCAACTCCCCGAACTGCCAACATCAAAACCTGGATAAGAAAGGTGAAACACCCACACCTGGTTCCACCCTCATTTGCCACATTCTTGCCCCTTGAGCAAGGCCCTTAACCCCCACAATCTGCTCCCCCAGGTGCCCTAGATCACAGCTCTCTGCTCTACACAGAGGGCTGTGGTAGCTCAGTAGTCTATGGTTGTGTTAGGCATCTGGCATGAAAACAATTGTCAAGTCTTTGTGCGAGTTAGTTTGTTGTGGCGACCCCTGAAGGAGGGAGCAGCCGAAAGAAGAAAAGTTTGTTTAAAAATTCCTGTAGTGCTAGGGAGTGGTGGCGCAGCGGTTAGAGAGGTGGGCCTGTGATCGGAAGATCGACGGTTCACGCCCCGGTACCGACAACATCAAAAATGTAGATGGGGTAGGTGTAGCACCCACACTTGTCCCCACCTTCATTCGCCCCACCCTGGGCCCTTAACCCCCATCTGCTCACTAAACAGGTCTCTCTTGAAAATGAGTTCTTGTGGCTCAATGAGACTACCTAAATAAAGGTTAAAAAAAAAAAACATCTCTTGAACCAGTAGAGGGATCTTTAATGAAACCGTCTGAATGTGATCACTGGATGTAAACGTACAACTCAAAAACATTTGAAGTTAACCTAACTCAAGATGGCTACTGCAGCTCATTAGCAAACACAAGAATGGCTACAAACTCAGATCTCTCTTGTAAATGAGTCCCTGAGGCTCAATGGGATTAACCTGTCTAAATAAAGGTTGAATGAAAAAAAAAAGTCACTTTCAAAGATAAAGTGCTAAATTTATATATGTGCTATGTGTTGTCACAATTGTATATTCCCATACAATGACTAAATTGGTTCTCCTCATTTAACCCTTCACAATACACCCAAGTGGAGCAGTGGGCAGCTATTGAGCACCCAGGGAGCAATTACGGGATAGCTCAGTGCTCAGAGACACCATGACCTGTGGGAATGGCTGGGAGTTGAACTGCAACTTTTTAGTCCCAAGTTGGCTGCCCTACCTCACCTCTACCCCATCTCAGCATACCATACCATAAATTTGCTCTGGGTGCCAACATATCTCAGAACATCTCTCAAAAAGAAGACGGTGGGAGAAGTACAACCGTTCAAGTGAAAATGGGCCTTCAATATCATTGAATCATCAATCAATATCATCATACTGTTTATTTTTCAATCTTTATTTTTCCATCTCTTACCTTTTATTTCCTCCTCTCATTACATTTTTAGGGTTACATTAGTACATGTACTGACACCGTTTCCACCATCAGATATGTTAAAAGCTACCCAAACAGAAAACCTTGGCTGAAGGCAGAGGTGTGCACCCTGCTGGAAGCCAGAAACACTGCCTTCAGGTCTGGAAGCTCAGAGGAGCTGAGTAGGACAAGGAAAGAGCTGGTTGCTGGTATTCAGAAGGCCAAGGCCACATATGCACAGAGGATCGAGGGTCAATTAATCTCACAAGACCTTCGGAGCATGTGGAGGGGCATTAAGTGCATAACAGATTATAAACGAAAGAGTGAACAATGCCCTAAAGACCCATCTCTGCCTGATGCCCTCAACAAGTTCTATTCATGCTTTGAAGACCCGAACAGACCACCCATCACCAGACTCACCTCAACACCGGATGAAGAGCATCTCAGCGTGACCTCAGCAGAAGTAAGGAGTACTTTCAGGAGGATTATCCTGATGTATGCTCAATAATCCAGGTATAAAAATCCAAAAAAGTTCAATCTGGTCCTCTGGACATTGTCCAGAACTTTTTTGGATTTCAGGAGGATTAATCCGCACAAGACAAATGGCCCAGACAACATCCCCAGAAAAGTGTTGAAAGAATGTGCCGATCAGCTCTGCGAGGTGCTGGCAGACATCTTTAACACTTCACTTACGCTGGAGACAGATCCCCCCTGCCTGAAGACTGCCACCATCATCCCAGTCCCAAAAAGCTCTAAAGTGACTGGTCTGAATGACTATCGGCCAGTGGCCCTCACCCCGATAGTCGCTAAATGCTTTGAAAAACTGGTCATGACCCACATCAAAACAACCATCAACATCAATGAGGACCCTCATCACTATGCATACCGTGAGAACTGATCAACAGAGGATGCCATCTCCTCTGTGGTCCACACTGCACTCAACCACCTGGAGCAGAAAAACTCTTACGTCCGTATGCTCTTTGTGGACTTCACATCCGCCTTCAACACCATGATCCCCCAAATCCTGATGGACAAACTATTCACTCTAGGACTAAGCCCCTCCATTTGCAACTGGGTACTAGACTTCTTAACAAACAGACCACAGTCAGTGAGGATCCACAACTTCTCCTCCACCATAACCCTCAGCACTGGCTCTCCTCAGGGATGTGTGTTGAGCCCCCTTCTGTTTACTCTGCTCACACATGATTGTGCAGCTACCCATCCAGGCTGTCACATTGTAAAGTTTGCAGATGATACAGCAGTGGTAGGATGCATCACAAACAACGATGAGTCCAGCTACATGCAAGAGGTGGAACACCTGGAGAGCTGGTGCAAAGAGAATAACCTTCACATCAACGTGAAGAAGACAAAGGAGATGATTGTGGACTTCAGAAGGAACAAAAACACCTACACCCCCCTGAACATAAGAGGATCTGTGGTGGAAGTGGTCTCCAGCTACAAGTACTTGGGTGTACACATGAATGACAACCTCAGCTGGAGCAACAACACCACCAGCCTGATCAAGAAAGCTCATCAGAGACTCTACTTCCTCAGAGCTGGTCTGAGAAGCTCAGTCCTCACCTCCTTCTACAGGTGTGCAGTGGAGAGCATCCTGTGCTCCAGCATCAACGTGTGGCATGGAGGCTGCACAGCTGCAGAAAGAAAAGCCTTGCAGAGAGTGGTGAAGGCTGCACAGAAGACTGTTGGAGTCAGTCTCCCCACCATCACAGACATCTACACCTCTAGATGCAGGAAGAGGGCCACCTGCATCATGAAGGACCCCACTCATGCAGCACACACACTTTTTGCCCCGCTCCGCTCAGGAAGAAGGTTGAGGAGCATTAAGTGTAGAACCACTAAACTGAGGAACAGCTTCTACCCTGAGGCTGTTAGATTCATGAATCTCTAACCAGAATAATCACTGTGAAAAAAAAAATCACATCATGTTGCTGCTGATCTGTTTCAATGCTCCTGCTGATCTGTTTCATGTTGCTGCTGATCTGTTTCATGTTGATGTGTTCATGTGTGCTCATCTGCTCACACAGACTCATGTTCATGTTCGTGCTGATGTTCGACGTAATGTTTTTATGCCATTAGTGCTTAGTGTATATTTAGTTGATGTTTTTTTTAGTTCATATCTTAGATCTTATTACTGTTTTTCTTAAACATTTTATTGTTGGATGTAACTGGGACCCTGTGTACATAATTTCGCTCCACCACATGTACCACATGAGGTGCGAATGACAAAGAATCTCTGACTCTAGCTCAGAATTCACTTCATTATATTTTAAATCTACCTCGATAAATTCAATGCTTGCATCTACACCTCAGCATGTTGCTAAAACAAAAAGAACGACATGGTCAGGAGGATTGTTGCCATCAGATTAAGCATACAGAGATACGACAGTTTGAGCCTTGGCTGTTTTTGACTTACATTTTTTCATTCAACCTTTATTTATACAGGTTAGTCTCATTGAGCCACGAGGACTCATTTACAAGAGAGACCTGTAAATTACCCATTACTGAGCAAATAATGTGGGTGTTGCTGCCATTCGAAAGACCCACCTGCCATCTGGGACATATTGATGCTGGCAGAGAACAAGTTTGGGGCTGAACCACCAAACTTGTTATTAGTGGATAAGCAGCTCTTCCACCTAATCCTCATCTGCCAATTGCATGTTATGATAGTTGTATCAAATCAAAGGGAATCATAATCCTTCTAAACAGATACATTTTTTAAAGAGCAAAGCTAATGTTTTAAAAAATATTTTTTCATATGCGTTTGTTTTGTATTCTATGAAACATAATTTTTCTGTAGCAACCAAACATCCCCATTTCTGTATTTCACAGAATGCCCTTATAGAAATGTTTGGCCATCAGTAAATGTTCACACTTGTGGTATGTTGAGAATAACTTTATGATATGACCAAAATAATCAAAGTGCACTGGGTCACAGCAGTCAATATAAAACAACCAACAGCAGCATTTATTTTCACTTAAATGAGTCCTGCAAAAAACGCAGGTGAATTTGTACCAGAACCTCTTCCGCTGCAGTCTGCGTAACATTTTATGCAGATGTCATGACAATATCATGTCCTGGTGTGGTCTTGAACCCAAAGTGCAGACGGATGCAGGGGGCTCAAGGATTAAATAAAGAATATTTATTTAAGTAAACAAAAAGGGATGACGTGGCAACAAAACGTACATGAGGCATTAACAGGGAGACATGGAGGAAAATAGAGTATGACGCCTTGAGAGGACAATCCACGGACAGGGGAACAACGACGAGATGATGAATATATAGAGACACTAATGAGAGACAATGATGAACACCTGGGGTGATTGGGATAGAGGACAGATGTGACAGGAGCTGGCAACATGGCAACAAATTTATCAATGCTTTTAGAGTTTTAGCTTCTATGAACAAGAAACATTAAGAAAAAGTGCTAAATTAAATACACCAACTCTTCTGAAAATTCTTTCTTCAATCTGGATTCATCTTCCTTACATCAACAAGCTGCAGGGCTAAATAAATCCGTCCTCTCTGATGATCACAAATCAGGATTGTTGTGGTGAACTGGATCTGAGTCGTGGCCTCATTCAACCTGAGACGCTTATCTGCGTTTTGACCGATATAAAGATTATAAGCTTCAGGCAGCATGCTTTAAATACTGTCGTGGGCCTCCTAAAACTCCTTATTCCCTAATTACCACATTGATAACCATGTATATATATATATATATATATATACATACATGTTAGATAAGACAGCTTAGCACTAAACGTTACGCTGCTATCACAAAAGTATTTGAGGTCTAAAAATGTATATGTAACGTATACTAGTACTAGATCAATGACTATGAGGTGTAGCCATTGTTCTAGGTTTAGTGTGACTTGCTGAGCTGTACACAAGAATCATGAATGGTTCCCAACTTGTGGTGCTGAATTTTTTTTATTTATTCATTTTATTCAATTATTTATCACAATTAATTACGATAAATAAAACTTTTTTCCGCTGCTCCCTTCTTCAGGAGTTGCAACAGCGAGCAAAATTGCATGAAGGATTTGGCAGTTGCTTTACATTGGATGCCCTTCATGACACAACCTGGGCTTGAACTCGCAACCTCAGGATTACAAGATCGTGACACTGACCACCAAGCTACAGTCATCATTGTTAATTATGGTAAATAACTGAATTAAAACGCAAAAGAAGAATACTTAAAATTGTGTTTTCTCTTTCTCAAAATACAACTTACTTAAGCTTATCAACAAAGTCTAAATAGACACAAAATGTATTTTTATTGATCTAAAATCAATGCTGTCATCACTTTGTGAAAGGAGGTGTGAAAATACAGCTCATCAATATGTGACTAATCAACAATTTCATGATTTTGGCTGAATTCAGCTACACAAACCCTCCTTTCTGTATGGAAGATATCAATCAACCTTTATTTATACAGGTAAATCCCATTGAGCCTCGAGGACTCATTTACAAGAGAGACCTGAACACATATAAAAACTGACTCTGTGTTTTATATATATAATAATATTGTGGCTAACATGGAGCAGCCTGCCATGGCTCAGAGTAGATACAAAATGGTTGTGCCACAAGCCAAGTCAGCAAAGTTAACCCTCTTGCTGCCTATGAGTCAAAGCGACCCATGAGGACTCGGTTGCCCTACTGACCCAAGGTCAGCAGGAGGGTAATGAGGTGAAATGGAGTGAAAGAGATGCCAGACTGAAAGCTGAAATGCCTTTAAAAAGTCCAAAACCAAATGCAATCCCCCACCCTCTACTTTCACAAAAAAGATCAAAATAATCAAATACTTGAATCCAACCCTCAAAAACCTTTAGGTTGCTCCTATTTTATTTTCAGTGGAGTAAGACTGTAGATGCCACTTTAGACACCTCAGGTGACGGTTCTTTCCCCTTGTGGCCACAGGCTCCTAGAGTGTCCCACTCCAGTTTTCTTTGGTTGAGCTGCTTGTTGACACTAATGCCAAAGTATACAGTAGATGAAAGGCTGTGACTGCCTGTAACCATTACATCCCTTCAAACACTTAGTTGTTCTCCTGTCACCCTGTCATTTTCACAGTCTGCCATGCTAATGTGAGGAAATGAGGTCACGCCGTCAGAGTTTCAGAGTTTTGGATTCTGTTGCAATCAGTTTCTGTTTTGCGGAACTTCTTTCCCCCAAAACAGAAATATTAAAAAATGTTTTTTTGGGGATTTATTATTTAAAAAAAAAGATTGTGTATAGTATGTGTGTTTATTTCCTCTTTTTCAGTATCCAAACCTCCACTTTGTAAGGATACTTTTAAGAGTAACCAGAGATGTTGGGAAGGTTAAAAAAGGAAATAAAAATTTCACCGGTCTGTACATTTCGGTTGTGACAAACGACCGAAGCTCAGTGCCATTTTTGTCCCCTATCGCAGAGCAAAGAGGGGAACTTGGAAATACCTTTCATCCATTTGTCTGTCAGCCCATCCATTCATGCAAGTTGTGAGTTGGATAATTTGAACAAAAAAGTGAAGCACCAACTTCCACTTTTGGTGTGTGGCTGCAACTAGGTGTAAGAACGGTCACTATCAAACACTGGGTTGCCAAGTCAAAATCCAAGATGGCCACCACCATATACAGGTATATGTATTTATGTAAACTGACCACCCCAATCATTGTAGGAGTGGTGGTGCAGAGATTAGAGAAGATGGATCTGAGATTGAGAAGTTGCAGGTTCAACTCCCAGTACTGTCAACATCAAAATGTGGGTGGAAAAGGTTAAACACCCAAACCTGCCTCCACTCTCATTTGCCCCACTTTGGACCCCTGCACAAGGCCCTTAACCCCCACCATTTGCTCCAAAAAACAGGTCTCTCTTGAAAATGAGTTCTTATGACTCAGTGAGACTATCTGTATAAATAAAGGGTAAATAAAAAAATTAAGGGAAACTATGCTTTCTAGTTTTATATTACCTAAATGTATCGTTTCCTCAGATGACTGGGTCAAAAATAAGTCGTGTGCCAACTTCCATGGCTGCAACAAGGCATAAGAAAAAGTTATTTCCAAATATTGGGCTGCCACATCAAAATACAAGATGGTAAAGCAACCACTTGTATCATTTTGTAGTGGACTAGGCCTACGTCGAAACTAAGTCTAAGGTCAAAACTCTTGACCTTTAGAACCTTGTGGGACAGGAACTGTCATTTCATGTATTTGAATACATAAATACAGGTTCACCCATCCTGAGACTTTCTTTCTTGAAGATTCAAGTGAAAAGAACACTCTCTTTTTATTATCATTACTATTCTACAAATGTTGATAATCAAAGTGTCTTAGTTCAAACCATTTTAGATGTTGCAGTGAACTAATCAATTTTATTAACTGAGTAATGATTTTTATTCTCATGCAGTTAGAACTCATGTTAAAAGCTGTTACAGAGTAATTATGCATTTTTCTGATTTCTGCTTTTGAATGAGCAAGTGTGTGCGTTTACAAGGTTACAGTCAAACGAAAAACAAGTTGTTATGTTAAAACTGTCATGTTTTAGAGTCCTCTCAGACGTAAGTAGAGATGTTTTGCACCTGTTTCCTGAAACACGCCAAAACAAAACCCTCTCGGTCTGTGAGAACATTTCTGATCTGTCTCATAACAATTCTCGCTGTCTCTAACCTCTTACGTCACAAAACCCACCCCGTCTGGTCGTTTCTGACCAATGAACAAATCCCAAAAAGTGAACCGGGAAAGAGTCTTTAAAATGTCAGTACTTCCTGGTCTACACAGAGTTGGAGAGTTGTCAGACTTCTAGAGTTTTTGGAGAGTTCGAGAGTGCTGGAGAGTTTTCTGCTGGTTCTGTTCGAGTTCTGTCGGAGACGGGATGATCTTGACATGACAAAAAGCTCTTCCGAGTTCCATGGGATTATAACTTTCACTAGCCACTACTTCTGACGAGCTACAGCCACCATCAGGAGACGCTGGACAGGTAGCGTTAACGGAATTCCATATCTGCTGATGAATCTTCAGAAAGGTAATGGATCAAGTTTCCTACCAAGCGTACCGAAGGAGAGCTGGGCTTCTGATGGAGAGTGTCGGTTCTGGTGAACATTCCTCCCCTCCCATTCAATCTTACTCCCTTTAACTTCTTTCATCTTTAACTTTCTATCAAGTAGAAATTCTCCCAGATATTTAGAAAATGTCTGTGTAAAGTGCTTATTCACATCCGTGTGGGTAAAAGATCATAGTTGTACAGTTTATAAATGTCTGTGGTGCAGCAACGGAAAATCATGGCCGTATGATTTTTCCTGATTGATTGCTTATATTGTTATTTTCATAATTTGCCAAATTAATGTAAATGTTTGATGTTAAATTTGATTCTGTAAATAAATGACCGCATTCATTTTGATGGGTCAAATATAAATGACGTCTCACTTTGCATTTCCTTAAATTCAATGCACGTTTTATTCAGTCCAGAAAAATGAGGAACCCGCGTTAAATGATGAATATATCCCAGCATCTGTTCATCTACAATTTGAAGAAACTACGTTTTGTAGTTTTTATATTGCTTTAAACTATAGTTTCCTTGAATGATTGGGGTGGTCGAAGATTAATATATGGTGGCCAACAACTTTGGCCACTCCCTGGCTCTGCCATTGCACCTGGTGGTGGATAAAATTGCTTCCTCCACTCACCAGGCTCTTTCACCTACCACTACTTTTATACACAGTGTAACTCCTAGAGTAGAATATCTTGCTCCAAAAACTTGTAGTGTTCCTAGATTTCCAGCAACACACTCTCTCTCTCCACAGCTACAACTCATCATCAATCAGCCACCGCTCCACACCTGCTCCAGATTGGGAAGGACTGCTCTGCTGAGTATGTAAGCTCCTGCCAGACGTTCTCCCAGCGCTGGGATATTATCTTACGTACTGGTAAAAAAAAAAAAAAAGGACTACAGAATTAATCATTTTCCAAACCGCATCTGACCAACTTCTTGTGATTTTTGTCAGTGACTTCCAACCAAACAAGTACCTGAACCAACAACGCTCAACCAGGAACAACCTGCTCCTCTCTCCTCCGATACTCACCTCCTCTGGATCCTCATCTCCTCTACGGGAACCTAGGGCCTCGTTTCTCCCTCCTCGTTGGCTCCATCTACAAGACATGGTATCGGTAAGAAATGATTACCTTCTAAGACTCAACCTTTACTGTAAAATTTAAGGAAATACAAAAATATTCACCTTGTCCTGTTTTCCTCTTCCAGCCCTAAACTACTGCACCTGTAAATAAAATCACTTATCTTTTGTACACCAGGCTCTGTCTTCTTCTCAGTCTGCTAACTTGGGGTCAACCTTCCATCATGATAAAACTTTAGGGTTTGCATTATTCCCTGTTTCAGTCCTGGAAAAACCCTAATCTCAGACTACATTACATTTTCTAATCCCTCAGCAATGGGGGACATTGGTGTACCTCTTGTTCAACATTTAAAATATGCTGAATTTGCTAAGACCCATCATATTGATGCCCATACAGTATTCATATTGATGAGGGAGGTGGTATGAGTGTTCATAGTTGCTTAAAATACATACATTTATGCAATCAAACTGTTCTAAACCTTTTTCTAATAACTTCCTGATTTACCATGTCTTAGGACAGAACAGCATACTGTCTGTGTTCTACAGTTATATAAAAGGAGTCCAGTGTTCTCCTTAAGCTGCCATGTTCTGAGCAGGATTCTGTGAGGTTGTAGAGGAATGTCAGTAATTAGCTCAGTAATCACAAGATTCAGGAAATCTACAGGAAAAGTGACTTTATCGCTGTGCGAAACTCTTCCATATGCACTAATTTGGATCTATAAAAGGCGTTTTTGTGACAGAAGGGCTTGTTAAACATCAACAGGTTGTAATATAAAGGCTTGTAAGAGCATGCTCGGTAAAAGAAAATTGGGAACCCAAAATGAAGACTCAGATTATGGCTCAACATAATCTCATAGTTTAGATGCGGTTTGTGGCATCTGTGGTATTCAGACTGAAAATGTGGATAACAAGCCCCTTTCAAAGGCCTTTTAAAGCCATTAGATTAAACTTCATTCGTTTAATTTGGGTTTCACAATCAAAGCAATGATCGTATCATGTTTCTAGTGTATTAAAAAGTTTGAGTGTACAGCACTTTATTGTTATGACTGAGCACGAGCAGTTTAAATGATTTAACAGATGCTGTATTTCTTTGGTAAATTGACTGCATTTACTGTATAAAACACTTTTATATTCTTTCTGATCACTCGCCATGATTTTAAGTCAAATTCACCAGTTCTCCCAGTGATTCACAGAAATTTTCTAAAACATGCACTTTATGTTGATTAATTGATCTAAATTGTCACTAGGTGCCAAGTGGCAGCATGAATGACTGTCATGTTTGTCTCTATGAGGCCTAGTGATTGACCAGCCTCTCAGGATATAGGCACCCTGACACTGACAGGAAGAAGGTAAATAAAATTAACAAATAAAACCATTATAAAGCTAACATCTCACTGGGCCGTGACTAGTTAGTAGGCAGCATTTGTGAAGGAATCTCCAACATATTTTATTTTTCAGGAGGTTCTCCGTTTCTTTGAGTAACGGATGCGTAACCCTGGTGCTTGAATTTCAAGCATTTCAAAAGTTTTGTGCAACAATTTTTAAAAACCAGAATAGTCACAAAATTGTCAAGGCCTCTAAAATCTTATTTGAATTTTGTGACCAGCATTTCAAAACCGTCTCAAGAGCACTACAGCTGTACTTTGCGGCTTGAAGGTTGTTAGGTTGCAAATACTCTGCATCCTGTGACTACAATGGGAAAGCTGCCTATCCATGCATCATCTTTACCTGCTTCTTCTTTTTAGAGCCGCGGGGGTGATTGGTGCCATGTCCAGCCATCAATGTGCGAGAGGCGGGGTACACCCTGAACACATGTCCAGTCCATCACATGGACACTTGGAGACAAACAAACACTCACTCTCTCGCTCACACCTAGGGACAATTCAGCCTAACATGCATGTTTTTGGTCTGTGGGAGGAAACTGGAGTACCCCAAGAAAACTCACGCATGCACAGAGAGAACATGCAAACTTCATCCAGAAAGGTCCCCAGACCGGGATTTGAACCGGGGCAACCTGATTGCCGAGAGGCAGTAGCTCTACCAGTTGCACCCCCGTGCTGCCTGGAAATCTGCCTATTTTCTAGCAATTTTGACTTGCAAAATTTGCCAAAATTGAAGTTTGTTAAACTCAGAAATCCAAAACCCTGCAGGTGTTTTTGAAGACCCTATGGTTGTAAAGTCATTTTAAAACTACATGCCTTTTTTTACAGTCATACCACCCCAAACTGGGGCTGAACGATTTTGGAAAATGTTCTAATTGCAATTTTTTTTACCCCAATATTGCGACTGCAATTTAATATGCGATTATGTTTCAATGTCTTGTGTATTTTTCAACGAACACAAGCAACAAATCAAGTGTTTCAGTTGCAAAAAACTCCACTGTTTTCAGCACCGCTGCAATTCTATTTCCGCATTCTTTTTGTATAGCTCCGGGATAGCAACCTGGCTAAAATGTGTGCGCGAAGGCATTCTGTACCGCTTATCCATTGTGTTTACCAAAGCTGTAAACCCAGGCTTGGTCACCATATTAATGGGCATCATGTCTTTCTCTATGAACTCCATTATTGCTAGAGTTATTTCCACGTGGCGTTTTGTTCATATGGAGTAATACTTTTGAACAGTTCGATCAGTTAACCCTGTTGGCTAGTACTTTGCTTAGTTAAAGTTGAAGCACTGGTTGTTGGCATTCTAGCCATGCAACTACTTTGTATCGTAAATGGCTTTGTGGTGTTTAAGTGTTGGTAAAGACTTTGTGGTCTAACCTTGAGCGGTAGCAACAGCAGCAAGGAAGGTTTTGCACAATACATGTCGTTGCGCAGCATATTCTTTTTTTATAGCCAAAGTAATTCCAAACAGACGTGCTGCCCCTCTTTGATACCAAACTTTCAGATGTGTTAGCTTCTGTCGAGCCTGACGCCATTGTGCAACTGGTTAAAGTGCAGTGTTGACTTCTCTCGCTCCCTGCTCTGCTTTGCTCCGCTCACTCGCAAGTCATGTAAACAGATCCTGTGACCAGTCAAATTGTAGCCTTTGCGAGTAGAAAATCTCGTTTTATCATATTGCGACATTATTGCAAATGCATTTAATAGTTCAGCCCTAGCCTGAACACACCCGATCTCGTAAGCTAAGCAGTGTCGGGCCTGGTTAGTACTTGGATGGGAGACCACCTGGGAATACCAGGTGCTGTAAGCTTTTAAGGTCCGAGATGGTGTAGAGGTAGGGCAGCTGACTTGAGACCAGAAACTTGAAAGCTCAACTCCCTGCCATGCCCACATGTTGTGGTGTCCTTCAGCAAAACACCCAATCCCCATCTGCTCCCCGTATGCCTACATAGCTGCCCGCTGTTCCACTTGGGTTCATCTCATGTGTGATGGGTTAAATACATAGAACTAGTTTAATTTTTAATGTATGGGAACATACATTGATGACAAAACATAGCACTATCCGTCTTTACACACAAGTAGTTCTCATAAATAGATAGTAAATTCAAGCCATCTAACAGTTGATAAATTCACTTACTCTTTCAGCAGCATCTACATTAAATAGTTTTTGTTGAGGCAGAACAGAGTATTTTGCTCCAGAGATGATCTTGAAGAGAAGACCTGGACCTTTTTATCAAGACAACCCATCTCTGTCTCAGAGCTGAGTGCTTCTCCGGGGTGTACAGTACAGTCAGAAGGGCCGAACACAGAAAGGAGTCCTTTCTTCTGTCCTCCCCATCTCAGGGTATAAGTGCGGCTTTACCTCAAGCTCTGATTTCTGTGTTCCTTTTGTCTAACGCCACCAATTGAGAACAGAAAATGGGTCTGGAGGGAACCCAATACGGCACCCTCGCATCTCTCGGTGCCCCCTGTCAGACTTAAAAATGAAAAACTCAAACCAAAAATTCAGAACAACAGCTGGTTTATAGTCATTACCTCACTGTATCGTAATCTTTCTGTTTTTCCACTAACGTAATATTAAATGAAGTGCGCCCACCTACTAATGACCTTTAGAGAGGGATTTCCCACTAACACTTGAAACTGTCCCTGGTGGGCTGCATGGTAAAGCAATGCCGGTGACCCAGTAATGTGAGCAGAATGCCTTCCTCTCAGTTGCTCAGCTTGACAAACACTGGGCCAGAATGTTACAGAAGGTCCATTTCAGAGATTTCTTGTAACTGGAGCTTTTTGGTGAAGGAATGTTGCTGGTAAACAGATTTACCATTAGATATGAATGTGTCACCAAACCTGACCTTCTGCATCAAAAGGGATGTAGTACTAGAGCAAGGCCACATGGCAGTAGTTGTGCTGGATGTGGCTATGACTGTGTTTTCAACTGTAGTTTTACTCTACCATTTATTGTGAACAAGGAATACACAAAGTAATCCATATTTTATTATACAAAAGACACGTTTCATTTCATGTTTTGAATTTATTTCTGTTTAGTGTTTTAGACTTCATTAAGTTTTTAGAGGTGTACTGCCTTATGATGTTCTTGTACTGTTTATAGATGTCCTCAGTTGTCTCTGCTCAGTACTCAGCTGCCTTTCATTTGTAATCAGAACACCTGTTTTCACTCAGTAATCACCCTTCTCAGTACAATTTCTCAGACATTTTTTATCTTTGTCAGATCCTCTGTTAGCCTCCTTGTATACTGTAAGCTTCTTTTCTTGTAATTTTGCCTTTGGATTCCTGGATTGAATAATGAAATCTTAATTTTACTTGGAGTTTGCCTCCGTTGTGCCTACATTTGGGTTCTGCAGCAACTACTCAGCACTTTTCATAAATGCGAATTCTAGAAATTCAAAGTAAAAGGGAAGAATTTGTGCAAAAATGAGAAACGTGACTTCTTCAAAGGCAGATTACTTCTTTTGATACTAATCCTTGCAGGCTTTTAAGAAAAAAAAAGTTCTCTCAAGCAAAAATAATACATGTTCAGGCAAAATCATGGGAAGTTTTTCAAACCAGACCAATTTTATAGATTGAGTACTGTGTACTAGACCTTGTGAAGTCAAAGTCTAATAAAAGCATTTAGTTTTTCTTCCTGTGTTACAAACTGCTTTCTGCCTGTCAGCAATTTCAAACCTTTTAAATTGTTGACTGTTGTTTTTTTTTTTTTTTTTCCCAAACGACACGATACCTGTGGTCTGCTGCTCCTGTGGTACATACAGCATCTGTCACAAGAAGTGGTGTGATGGTGACAAATGCAACTGAGGCAAGCAGTTAAAGGTGTAAAAAAAGACGACAACGAAAAGGGCACTGCAAGATGCATTCCAGGAAAATAACCCCAGACTTGACAAAAGGACCCAGTTGAAACAAACCAGGAAAAAGGTGAAGGTATGACCATGTCAAAAAATGATAAATGAGGTCTGAAATATACAGAGGGCGTAATCCCCACATTCAGAGTAGGCATGGTGAATTACCAAATTTGAAGCAGGTGTGTGAAGAGCAGAAATCAAAGTCAACACAGACGAAGGAAAGGAATAAAGGTACAAAACAAAACCTGAATGATCTTAAGAAATCACCTACACATTTCAAAACGGGAATTCAAAATTACCAAAACAAAAGAAGAAAAAAATGTCACAATTTCCATTAAAACTTTGTTAAAGTGTCATCTTGATACAGAAGTTTTTTTCTTCTCGCCTTGGCTCCACTAGGCTTACATTTCTACTCAGGCGTCTTAAAAAACTCTTAATATTTAGGCTGGGAACCTGCCATGCTGAATGAATTTACTTAATTTATTTATTAACCTTTATTTAATCAGGCAAATCCCATTGAGATCACAGATCTCTTTTGCAAGGGAGGCCTGGACCTGAAGCAGCCCAACATTCATGTTTTTTTGGTCTGTGGGAGAAAACCTACGCAAACACGAGAAGAACATGCAAACTCCACACAGAAAGAACC
This sequence comes from Nematolebias whitei, assembly GCF_014905685.2. Lineage (NCBI taxonomy): Eukaryota > Metazoa > Chordata > Actinopteri > Cyprinodontiformes > Rivulidae > Nematolebias > Nematolebias whitei. The sequence goes on from NC_056509.1 coordinate 41,612,405, forward strand.
CAGGTCCAACCAGGGATTGGACCCAGGACCTTCTTGCTGTGAGGCAACAGTGCTAACCACTGAGCCGCCATGCTGCCAATTGGATCTTTTGTGATCAATCGTGATTTTCCACAGCAGATCACAATTGATGAGATGAAAGGCTTTTGTCAGATAAATTCTCCATCACCATGTTGAACATCAAATATGAGTTCTTCGTTGTCATCTTGTCACAGAAACCTTACAACTTAAAGTGCACTTGTTTTTTTCATGTTGCCCTCGATGAAAGCAGACGTTTCTCCCTCCTGCTCCGTCCCTGCTTTGCTCTTTGTCCTGTGAACCTTTTTCAGAGCCTCTTTCTGCATATCTTCCAAATTGTAAACTATGGATCTGGTCAGCTGGTCTTTCAACGCAATTGATCATATTTTCTCAACAAGACGACCGGGTGAAAGAGAGCCCTCTTTCCTCGACTGAATACTAGCATTGTCGGTCAAGGATGCTGAAGGTGCAAAACTGGATTATGATAACAGGATTTCTGCTTTTTGGGAGTTGGTTACCTGGCTTATCGACAAATTTGGGAAAACATCAGCAGCTGTTATGGCCATTGTTAAGCTGCCTGGCATGGAAGGAACACGCTGTGTGGTCAACACTCAGACGCTGTGCACAGGGCTGGCCTCCATGGGGCCCTAAGCAAAATTTGGTTTGGGGCCCTCTATTTTAGCTAATAATGTAGATTACTGCTATCAGCAGTCAGATGAGCAGATCATTCACCCACCTAACATAAACTCATTGCAACTCTGACACTCTGATCCTATGTGTATAGTGGTAATAAAAGTAACAAAAGAAAAAAATCAAACCACCAGTATGCAATGTATTTTACAGCAAAAGTTCCATCTGGTTTATTATCTTTGGTTCCAAAAAACTGCAACAGTAATGTTCAAAATAATTTGTTGTGCAAGATCAACAACAAACAACAGATAAAATAACTTGGACGCATGAAAATAAATTAAATTGCGCAAAAACTGACAAAAGAAAATAAAAAAATATCGAGGAAATACTTAAATGATGTAAATGAACAATGAAACCATGTAAAACGGTTTAAATAAAGAAATTTAAAGTTGAATAATTAGTTCAACAATTTGGCTTTTTGGTGTCGCCATGAGTTGTACTAGCGAGACTGTAAAGGCAGATGGAAAAAGAGCTTGGCCTGACTCAGAACAAATGTTGATCTCTGAATCTGTCTTTCCCCATGCTGGCCTTGGAAGGCTGACTATCTCAATTTCTCCTGGATGTTATGGAAACAAGATGCTCTGCAAGAGCTCAACTAAGCCGGCTGATAAACATCATCTTTTATCAGGACTATGGCTGTGTGTGGGGGGTGGGGGATGGGGTGTGGCTTTGGACTGTGCTCACGGACTACTCCCCCTGAAATTCACACCTTCGCTGGCCTCCCTCATTGTCGCCCCCCCTGTGCTGGGACCGCACACCCCACCCACTCCACATGCATGTCTCATGTCTGTATGTTGCTTTTTTTAATGTACTGGGGTTTTTTGCAGCCTCAGTGTGAGATTGATATTTTTGTCTCCTCCTCGTGTTCCCCTTTTTCTAATCTAATGAAAAAGGAGCGCCTTTCAGAGGCTGCTGCCTCAGTCACCCCGTCTACCCAAGTTTTCATCTGTTTGTTTGTTTGTGGTTATTCGGATGGGCTGTACTGAAATGTAATTTTGTTGTGCTCTGTGCAATAAAGCTGATACTGATTCTGACAATAATACCAAAATTAAGGTGGATCAACAGCTTGCTAACATTCTGGGGTTTAACGTCACTGCTCATGTTCGGACTAATTTGTCAAATCTGTAATATGTGCAAATAATGTTTTTGTTTTGCTCACAAAACCTTCTAAAGCAGGTGCATTTATTTAGCAATACGTTTTACACGTAGAGTATTTCAAAAGGTCGTTTTGATGTTTCACCCTAGATAGAAATCAAGAAACGAGACCAGTGTCATTAGACATTACTCAGATCCTCTCATTAATGTGGTTGAAGTTCTGTTGCCTCAAGTTTGTGGTCAGAGGTTTCAACATACACCAGAAGACGTACAAGTACACAGCCTTGTGGAAGAAGAGGCTTGCCATCGTGCTGCTTCTCCAAACCCAGACACGTGCTGATAATTGAACTTTGAGCTCAAAGAAGGAATCAATTTTTAGGAATGAAAAATATTTTGATGCTGTAGCACATATGTGAGTTTCTGGGTTAGCTGCAGCTTTGGTGACCTACTTCATGCATCGGCAATACTTTCAGATTCAGCCGTCCTTCGTCAGCGAACTGCATCATGCACTCGGCTCCTTTCATTGACACGTAGATGAAACACAGGTGTCTCAGCTGTTTACATCCAAAACTCTCACGCAAAGCACGTCTGGTTAAAAACACTCTGTGGCTATGTGGAAATCTGTCTGCCACAACTATCCCTAATATTTCACATCCTTGTGCGACAAGCATGAGGGGAGTGGGGTGATTTCTGATCAAGCACACAGAGTATACTAGACATTCTGTTGGATGTCCTGTTCACATCGAGGACATGACGTCCATTTTCATGTCCTACAGCTAACTTTTGAGCTGCGCTTAACAAGTCTCGAAGCTTAACTAAACCATATCAGTTCTATCAGAAATGGACTGCGCACCCCTCACTCAACCTTCTGAAGTCCTTTTAAATGGCTGCAGCTGCTCTGCTAGCTCTTACAGTCATTACTAGACCTGTGATTTTACAGTGATGTTAATGTGCAGCTGTGTTGTACGGTAGAGGCAAACTGAACGGGCTCTGGTGTCTTTGTGTGGCAGAGGTTCTGTTTGAAGCCGAGTCTCTGACGCTTCACAAGGCTGGGCCCAGCAGGAATTATAGGTTGGTGGATAAACAGAACCTATGGAGTTGTAGCAGGGTGTGCTCCGTGCAGGAAATTAAAAGCCACGGCTTCTACACTCAGTCTGCCCCGTCTTCTCTCATCTGCTGCCAGCTCAGTTAATGAATGACACACTAAGTGTTGAGGCTCATTCTACCACCATTGTCTGAGGACTGTTGATCTTCATGCAGAGCTGAAAGAGTGTAAAAAATTTAAAATAATGATTGCATATCGCCTACCTTCATGCCAGAGGTTTAAACTAAAATCATCAAATACTCAGAAGAAACAGATATTGACATTTTTTTCAAACTTTGTAAATGACGTTATGTGCCATTTAATGCAATATTGTGAGATCTCATCGCTGAGAATGTATTGAAGATGACTCATAGCAACTACCACACCACAAAGTTAACCTCCATCCATCCATCCATTTTCTTTGCCCGCTTATTCCATTTTGGGTCACGGGGGTCGCTGGTGCCCATGTCCAGCAATCACTGTGCGAGGGGCGGGGTACACCCTGGACGGGTCGCAAGTCCATCACAGGGCCACATAGAGACAAACGAGACAAACAAACATTCACTCTCTCACTCACACCTAGGGACAATTTAGAGTTACCAATCAGCCTAACATGCATGTTTTTGGACTGTGGGAGGAAACCGGAGTACCCGGAGAAAACCCACGCATGCACGGAGAGAACATGCAAACTCCACCCAGAAAGGCCCCTGGACCGGGGTTTGAACCAGGGACCTGCTCGCTGAGAGGCAGCAGCTCTACCAGTTGCGCCACCGTGCTGCCTACAAAGTTAACCTAATATCTGAAAAAAAAATCACAAATATAACCATTTTTGTGTTGGCTAATGCAGTTAGCTGTGGTGCCCTTCTTCAACTCTGAAGGATAATCAATAATAATAATAATAATAATGAATTTAATTTGTAACGCACTTTTCATTAACAAAAATCTCAAAGTGCTACAGAGTGCAACTAAAATCAATGATAAAATCAACTAAAATCAATTGTAGATGTACATGTAATGAAAAGTTTGATTTTGTTTTGACTTTGTGATAAGTTTGATTTAAGTTTGATTTGAAAAGCTTTGCAGAGAGTGGTGAAGGCTGCACAGAAATCTGTTGGAATCAGCCTCCCCACCATCACAGACATCTACACCTCCAGATGCAGGAAGAGGGCCACCTGCATCATGAAGGACCCCACTCACCCAGCACACACACTTTTTGCCCCACTCCCCTCAGGAAGGAGGTTAAGGAGCATTAAGTGTAGAACCACTAGACTGAGGAACAGCTTCTACCCTGAGGCTGTTAGACTCATGAATCTCTAACTAGAATAATCACTGTGAAAAACCATATCATGTTGCTGCTGATCTGTTTCATGTTGCTGCTGATCTGTTTCAATGTTGATGTGTTCATGCGTGCACATCTGCTCACAGACTCATGTTCATGTTTGTGCTGATGTTCAATGTTTTTATGTTATGAGTGCTTAGTGTATATTTAGCTGATGTTTTTCTTAGTTCATATCTTAGATGTTATTACTGTTTTTCTTATACATTTTATTGTTGGATGTAACTGGGACCCTGTGTACATAATTTCGCTCCACCACATGTACCACACGAGGTGCGAATGACAATAAAGAAACTCTGACTCTGACTCTGATTTATTAAAAGTCCAATAATTCACAAATTTGTAGCTAAAAGATAGACAGGGTTGATTAAACGTTGATGCCGATTTTATTATGCAACCTGTAAGTGTTCAGAGTTTGTATTGGGAGTGACAAACCTTTTTCACAATTTGTAGATGCAATCATTATGGTTGTTGGTGTGGTGGACCAACAACAGCGGGCACCAGCAGCCATTTGGGTATAAAATTAGTTTCATAAAACTAATCTAAAATCATAAACGCAGGCTTAATTAATAGAAACATGAACAAAGCAAGCAAGAATTACAATGAATCTGACAAACTCTGGAGACTGATGAGTGTAAAGACAGGGAGGAGTGATTACTGAGTGACAACAGCTGGGCAAATAAACACAATGAAGAGCAGGTGGGCGAGACTGAGCGGAGACAGGGAGCTGAGGGAAATCTTGTGACAATCAGTTTTAGCTTTTTCATAAATTGCTGCTACAACTTTTTGGCTGAAGTGTTGACGTGATGGATGTCGTAGCGGGGTTCAATAACTTTAAAACCGGCACATCAACAACAGAATACAGACGTAGATCCAGAGCTTTAAAAACTCCTACAGCTTGTGTTATTGCTTTGGACTGATCTGAATTACCTGATAACGGTTGTTTAAATGCTGCTGTTGTCGGTGTTTGCACCAACCAAGCTGCTATTCTGTAGAAGAGATGTTCACGTTTGGATGATGTCGTTTCAACCGCGTTAACAAGTTAAACGTGTTGCCTGCTGCAGATCCACTCTCCGTGAAACAACTTCGACACACAGCTTTGGATTTGTCCACTTGTCTTTTAACAAGAAAGTCATAATGTTCCCAAACAGGAGGCCACAACGAGATGCTAGAATGCTAATGCTACGCGTGCTGCAAGATAATAACGCCGTGCTGAAACACGCTTAGAAACGTTCGTTCCGCGGCGCATAATCTCTCGTTAATAAAATTTAATGAGTGAAAAAATAACCGAAACGGTACATAGGTAGATCGTACCGAAATGGTTCAACACCCACGTGTAGCATTACACCCCTACTACTTACTACTTGTACTATTATTCCTACTCGCAGTTTTTCACTTATCGCGAGGTTTTCATGGTACAGATCCCCCGCAATAAACGAGGGACTACTGTATACTTTTTGAGACATGCCTGCCTTATTGTGAAAGCAATATTGCAGCAGGTTGCGTCTCTTCCTTTGTCCTTCATCCTGGGACAAAAACCCCTTCAGCTCTCAGATGACAATACAGTTTATACTCTATTGTAAACAGCACTATTCTTTGAGAAGTGTGCTCTTTTAGTCTGGACAGTACTACGTATTTTTAGTTCTCCTTCATAATTTATAAATGAAACTCAGTTTAAATGTGGGCAAACTGCATCAGCACAGATGATTTTTCAGTTGACGGCTCAGGTTGAGGCACACATCTCCCTTTGAGGAATTTGGAAATTAGCTGGGTGTGAAAATCTGGATAGCTCCTAATTAGCGCCAGCAAAAATCAGAAAATGTTTTGTTGAATGAGGGCCTCCTTTGCGTGCATAAGTTTTGTAATTTGCTGGCTTCACTCATATCTTTATGGTTGTAAGTACTGCATTTTGTTAACAGATATTGTTAGACTATATAAAATGTTCTGATATTTCTAGTAAAAAAGGTTTTTGACAGATATAAAACTCATGAATGCAACACAACATTCATAGTATTCAAAGGTGCAAAAACTGGTTTGTTTCACTGCATTAAAAAAAAAACAAGCTAAAAGGCACACAGCATGTTAAAATGAACCAGATGACTTTAGAAACTAAGGGAATGCATGACTAAACAAAAAATATAAAGGGGAAACAATCACGGTAAGGAACTAATTTTAAAGCACTTATTCCAAATAATTTCAGAGGAAATAATATAATCTGTTGTAGAGACAAAAACTGCCCTAAATTCAACTAAAAACAAGCTGTTTTCAGGAAAAGAGGATTTGAATTCGGGTTAACTGGCTCAGTGAAAAGATTTTAGACTGAGGTGAAGACCAAAGTACTGGTAAGTAAAAGAAAGCTTTTGGATTATTTCTCACAGCAACACAGTGACTAGGATTTAATTTAATTTAATCTAATTTGATTGAATTTCTATCATAATTAGTCACCAACAAAGCTGTATACCTTTGAACATTTGTTGTCATGAAAACAATTTCTTTGGCCCTCTTGTGACCAAAAGACAATTGAGAAAGCACAAAGCACATCACAAAGTAAACATTTTTTTTTAAAGTTATTGGACTTGTTTGTGTTGCATCAAAGGTGAGAAAGGTATTTTTTCCATGAAAATATTAGTAGCTTGTTTGAGGTCATCAGGTTCAGGTGGCAGCAGGGTCAAAGGTCAGAGCCCATTCTAGTCAGGAATCCCAACGTGTCTGCCAACAATCACAGGAAGCGTCTTGTTCTTTTGAGGGAATTTCTGTATTTAACAAGGGCTTACAGCGGAGAATTACAGAAAAGTAGCCCAAGTGTTTATGTGATTATATGGCAGTTATGTCACTAAGCCTGACATAATCAAAAGAACAATTTCTTTGTTTTCACAAAAGCGATGATTGTAGTAATTTTCTTTAAACTGGCTTAGACTTGTTCTCAGAACCTGCTGTAGAGGCTGCTGATCCAGAAAATGTAATGTTCTGAAAAGTAATGCTCCTTCTCTCAAGTGTCCTTGAAGAGTTTTTCCATTTTAAAGGACGTACAACAATAACATCCAGCTGTTTAAATGAAAGGAAAACGTTTGCGTGATTTTTCTTTGAGTGTGGAAAAACTGAGTCGACTAATCACAGATTACCAGTGGGGTTTTTTTATTCTATTTTTTATTTTTGCAAACATCTAAAACAATCATGTGTGATTTCATACAAATCGGTTGCAATTCATCCAAGTTTTTCTTTGGTGATATCAGAAGAATTTGTCTTTGCCTCCCTCTGGTTCTCTGCTTCAACACACCTGATTAGGATTCTGCAGAACCTGAAGACATGCTGGGGAGCTGGAAAACAACTAAATCCTGCAGGATAGTGGCCCACTAGGACCAGGGTTTGCCACCACTGCTTCATGCTGTAGTTATGGCAGCAGCAGCAAGTCCAGACCATTTGGTGTCCACTACAACTTTAGTGTATAAATAAATAAAACTTGAGTCTTTTCTTTAACGTTTTCATCTTTTGACTCGGCTGTCTCCATGCACCTGTACAACTGTCTTAGGCAGCAGTGCCTTTTTGCCACGAGTCTGCATCCTCTTTTTAAAACATGTCACAGAAAAAAAAAAAGGTTTTACTTTGTTGTATTTTAATTCTGATTATAAATGTGAATGAATAAGTTTCAATAACAAGTGCAACAAAATGTTTGTGGGCCCTAAAATAGGATTCCATCAAATTAACATTTTTTCTCTTTATAGAAGGTTCTTTGTACAACCCACTTTTGGCATAGATTACTGTATATTAGTATTTATACTTTTCATATTAACTTTTCAAAACCTTTTTTTATTTGGTCGGCAGATCGTTTTGGCTTCAGGTTTTTTAAACTGGGCAGGCAATTTTTTAAATTTAATTTATTTTTATCGCCATTGGCTAAACTGCACCCAGTCAATTCATAGTGCACCTGTCCATCCACCCATCCATCCATCCATCCATCCATCCATCCATCCATCCCTCCATCCATCCACCCATCCATTATCTTTACGCGATTATTATTATATGCGAGAGGCAGGGGACATCCTGGACATGTCTCCAGCCCATCAGAGAGACACAATGAGACAAACGAGACAAACAACCATTCACTCTCTCACTCACACCTAGAGACAATTTAGAGTTACCAATCAGCCTAACATGCATGTTTTTGGTCTGTGGGAGGAAATCGAAGTACCCGGAGAAAACCCATGCATGCACGGAGAGAACATGCAAACTCCACACAGAAAGGTCCTGGGCCGGGATTTGATTTGGTGACCTTCTCGCTGAGAGACAGCAGCACCAACTGAGCCCGAGTGCACCTGTCAGTTGGCAAAATTTAACTTTTCACTCGTCTGCCTTTAATCCAATAGAATCCTATCTCAAATAGATTGTAGAGAATTTTCAAGCAAAATAATCTAGTATCAATAACATGCTAATGCATCATGACATGTTTGCACTAAGAATGAGACAATATAACGTCACACACTCCCATCGCTCACTGGAATGTTAAGGTTATAGCCTAGATACTAAAATCAAACTGGATTCTGCTGTAAAGATATAAAAAAAAGTTGCACAAGTTCAACTATGGATGTAATAAAAAATTCATGAATTTAAAAAAGCTTGCTTTTGTGATTATTGGATTTTGTACCTGGATGATTGAGCATGAACTTTGATGTTTTGAACCACTTTGGCTGTGGCTGCCTGCCTGGAAGGAGTCGACGGGGGACAGGACAGCCCCCAGAAACCGTCTTATCACCAGCAAACTGGTTGGTCCACCAAAGGAGTGTACTGCTTAGTGGGGAAAACAGTTTACTTGGGACTCCTCAGACTGATGAAGCCCTGAAGCGTTTCTACAAAAAAGAAACTGTCCAGATGACCTGACTGACCATTATTGGATTTTGTACCTGGATGATTGAGCATGAACTTTGATGTCTTGCATTTGTGAGCTTTGTTGCTGGTGTTGTAGGTCTTCATTTGAACTGTGTCCCTTATAAAAACTAACTGAAATGTTGGAAAGCCCTCCCTCTATATTCAAAGTGAGCTGGAACATATCTTAGCCAAAACATGCTAAATGAGCGAAGGGGCATCGAGATAAAACCAAAATATAAAACTGGACTTACCTTTAACAACCTCGGTGCTTGACTTAGCCTTGATTATACATGAAACTATTACACTGCTTTGACATTTTTGTTGTCAAAAGCATAAAAAATTGCTTTTAATACATAACCAAATAATAAAACCTTGATGGGAGAAAAATAAAACAAGTCATGCTCAAAAGAACCAACCATAAAAACCAACAAGAAAATGTAGGAACTGCCAAAATGTCTTGAAAGTAAAGTCAGTGCAATGTGGTCTTTTTTCTTGGTTTTTGCAAATGAATGTAACGAAGCCAAACATGCGCTGAACCCGAGTTCAGATGACTCAAAATGTTACATAACCTCTTCTGTGAATAAATTGACTATTTTAACTGCTTTGTTGCCTGAAGCTGTTTTTGTCTCGAAAACACTTGTGTCCAGGTGTTATTGGGTTTTGTTTTCATCCCACACGCAGGTAACCACAACTGAATGACAAACCGTTGACTAAACTGCATTTTCATCTTTATTTTGACCCAATCTTTATGGTTCAAGAAAATATTATTCTGCTCATATTTTGGACCTGGCTGCTGGTTGCGCGAGCGTTAACCATGAGCGTCTGTGTTTACAGAGGCAGGCGGTGGAGAAAGGAATGAATAAAACACTGCGCTCAGTTGGGGGGTCCTCCATCTCACTGTATTTTTTCAGGTTTGGAGCCTGAGGTTTGAGGACAGTTGTGGCAAATGTAACCCATCATAGTGAGGAGCTTTTCCAGTTTTCCGTCAGATCTGCAGGAGCTAAAAACAGCTGTTGTACCAGCAGGGTGGTGGGCCTTTCATCAGCATTTTGCAATGATACCCCTTTACTGCAGTCCTAATAAAGAAGCAGGAGGTCATGAGTCAGGTTTTCACCTCCTTTTTATCATTCTTTGAAGCAGGTGTGGTAGCTGATAAAACCAGTTTGCGACCAGAAGGCTGCCGGTAAGTGGTTTTTTTTTTTTTTTGGTGAAATAATCCCCAAACTCTTACCACAGTCTTTACCTTGATGGAAAATGTCAGATTAAAACAAAAGTTGGCAGACTAGTTTTCCTACAGAGGTAGAAATGGAGCATCTACTAAAATATAACCATTAATTGTACCCAGAGTGGAATGACAGAACGAGAGAAGACCAGGTAAACAGGCAAGTGATCTTTATTCATAATGAGTATCAATAAAAACTGGAACTCAGGATGAATCTGTGGAGAAGCAGATTGGAAGACAAGTACTTCATAAACAGAAGTTTTATGATCCTTTGTATCTAAAGTGTTTCTTTGTTTGTCTTGTAGATGAGGATAAGGATTCCAAACAGGCAGGGGTGAAGGAGGAGATGAGGTTTGTTTTATGAATTATTTCAACACTCAAAATCACAGAATTTACGCATTGCCTGTTCCAACAATGTGGGATACGGCAGTGTAGTGGTCTGGTTCACCTCTGGTGGTGCTGTGTCATATACAATATATGAAGTAGGTGGTTGGCACATGCTAATTGCTGTCTCTCTTTATATTGCTAATATACATGTTTGATTACACATGTGCTGTGCATGCTGATTTTCTACAGTCAGTCTAATACATTGAATATGTGACATATTTCTTCTTTCTAATCTGTCATAAATGTATGGGCAAAATACAGAGTGAGGCTAAGGTTTTCCAGCTTTTGCAATCCACTTTTGATATCATCCAGTCTGATTTTTCAGTCTCAAACTTGTCCTAAATGCCGACAAAACCAAAGGGATGGTTTTTTTTTTCAAACAGGAAGTCGGTCCCAGCAGTTCTTCCTCTGATTTCATCCTCAAATGGTGTCCCTATTGAGTTTGTCAATTCCTACAAATGTTGGGGTATCTTGGTTGATTTGCGTCTCTCTTTTAAGCTCCACGTGGAAAACTTGGGAAAAAAACCCGAAAGTTAAACTGGGTTTCTTTTACAGAAATAGATCCTGTTTAACTCTGATAGGAAACACCTTGTAACTGTGACTTTCCTTTCCTCCATTGATTACGGTGACATTATTTACATGAACGCTCCTACAAGCACCCTGCAGTTGTTGGATGTTGTCTATCATGGTGCACTAAGATTCATAACTGGCTGTAACTATCGTACCCATCACTGCACCCTGTATTCACTGGTTAACTGGACATCATTAACTTCACACAGACTTTCTCACTAGTACATTTTCATCTTTAAATCACTTCTTGGTCTGTTGCTGTCTTTCATCTCCTCGTACATGTTGCTGCGTGAGTGCAGCTACAGCATGCGCTTTCAGGACATTATTACCTGCAGTGTTCCCTCAGTGCGGACTGAACTAGGCAAAAGGGTCTTCTCCTACTCCGCTCCTGTTTCCTGGAATATCTTGCAAAAAGATCTGAAGCTCTCGACCTTGACCTCTCTAAGTGGCTTCAAACATCTGTTAAGTTCCTGACAAGAAACGATGCAGACATGTTCCTGTTTTTAGTTTTCTACACCGCCTTATAATCTAGCAGTTTTTTGTTACATTTTTTCAAATACCATTTTATTTTAACTTTTTATTCTCAATGTGTATGCATCCTTTATGAATATCCACTGTTGTCATCACGCTTTGTCTCTTGTAAATGAGTCCCGGAGGCTCACTGGGATCAACCTGTGTAAATAAAGGTTGAATGAAAAATGAATGAGGCAGAAGTACCTTGCCGCACCGATAGGAGGCAGTGCTGCCCCATAGGGACAATGAAACATTGCTTTGTGTTCTTCTGTTATGCAGAAGGGCGGGATTGGAAGGACTAAAGGATTTTTCTAAACTCATCATTTTTCCAAACTGATTCATCTTAAAATAAAGGTAAGATAATACATGTTTTTATTTATTTATTTAAAAAGAGAGGAGTATGGAGTTGATTAAAGTATAATCAGATGCCCTTTTAAACTAAAAAAAAAAAAGAGGCTAAGATGAAATATAAGCTTCTATTTTGGGTTCATATATGGGAGCATCTGATTACTGGAGTGTAGATGTTAAGAAAATTTCATAAATATGAAAGGGCCAGCCATTTTAAGACTTTAAAAACAAGGAATAAAATCTTAAAATCAATCAGGAAGTGGACAGGAAGTCAGTGGAGAGAAGCCAGGACAGGGGTTATGTGTTTGTTTTCTAGTTGCTGTTAAAAGACAAGCTGCTGTGTTCTGGACGGTTTGTAAGCGATGCAGAGATGATTTATCTAAACCAACATACAGAGCATTACAGTAGTCCAAACGAGAGCTAATAAAAGCGTGAATCACCTTTTCAAGGAAAGGGAGAAAAGACTTCACGTTGGCAATGAGTCTTAGTTGGAAGAAACTGGATTTCACAACTGCATTTATCTGTTTGTCTAATTTAAATACACTATCAAAAATAACTCCCAGATTCCTGAAAGCGGGGGGGCTGTATGAAGCCATGGGGCCAAGAGTGTGTCAATGGCATTGCATTTGCCAAAGCTGCTGGCTTATGTTGTATTTTCATTTAAATTCAGAAAATCTATTTATAACCAGATTTTAATGTTGTTTCAAGAGTGGATCCAGTGGAGTGACCCTGTCTGACTTAATGGGCAGATACAACTGAACATCATCAGCAAAGCAATGAAAAGGAATGTTATGTTTTCTAAAAATGGACCCCAAAGGCAACATGTAGAAATTAAAAAGCAGTGGACCTAAAATAGACCCCTGAGGGACTCCACAGATCAGAGGAGGTGCAGGTGATGAACATTCCCCTAAATGAACAGAAAAACTCCTGTCAGTCAGGTAGGATCTAAACCAGGATAAAACTGTCTTTGATACCAACCACCTGCTCAAGTTGTGACAACAAGATGTTGTGGTCCAGATCTTCCTGCATCAACGGTTAAAAGAAGGTCATTAAAAAACAAAGGGCCATTTCTGTGCTGTGACCTGATTTAAAACCTGACTGGAATTTTTCACCTATGCTGTTGGCAGTTAAAAACCTCTTAACAACTTTGTCTAAAATTTTCAACAGAAAAGGCAGTTTAGAAATAGGTCTATAACTTAAGAGCAGCGTTGGTTCAAGATTTTCCGTCTTTATGAGTGGCTGCACCACAGCACGTTTAAAAGTAGCTGGAACACAGCCTGATGAGAGGCACATGCTAACCAGGCTAATGTTTCTTGCTTTCTGCTTCTTTTAGATTTAACAACTTAGTTTCAGCTTCAGCAGCAAATATCTGCAGTCATTCAGTGCTCAAGTTGCAACTCTGTAGAAAAAACGTTTTCATTGTTAGGATTATATTTACTGTAAATATCCTGTGTACAGTGGTCTAGTATTGATCACTGATTTCTTCCATCAAAAAACAAAAAGAATAAAGTGAAGACAAGAACACAATGGCTTCTGAGTTTTTAACGATTTATTTTCTTTAAGTATATACCAAAATATTTGCTATGAATACAAACAGCATTTTGCATTTTACAACTAAGAAAATGTTTACAGACAAGCAAAACTAATTGTACAAAATAAAAGTGACACTGATACACAACGACACAAAAAAAGGAGAAAAATGTTACAGAACACAACGCCCTCACGTCAGTGTGCAAACTGTTTATACAGAAAGACCTGTGACCATTTTCTACAGCGACAGATCCTGATAAATTATTTAAATAGCACTTAAACACACACACATACACACACAAATCAAGATCTCACAAAAACAGCGGAGAAACAAAATAATTTATCTGCTAAAAACAGCATTGTACATATACGTGGCAAAGTAACAATATCAAAAAAGGACATCTCCCATTTTTCCTGGTGTACATCATGGGACTGGAAACTTGTTTCTTTAGATATGAAAACTATTTACAGCTCATGCTACAGTCGCACTAAGACGTGCATCACTTCAGAAGAGTATGAAAAATAAAACGTAGATTGTGTTTTTGTTCTATCAGATTATAAACAGCAATGAGGTAATAATTGTATATCAAAAATGTTGTTTGTTTTTCATCTCTGTCTGCAGAAAAGATAAACCACAAACGGTATATTTAACAGCTCTATCTGAAGAAAAACAACTCACTTTGTACAGTTAAGGATTTTTAGACACATTTTGGTCTAACTGTTGACTTTACCTCATTGTGGATCCATTTAACAGTAACAAAGATAATATAATTAGGATCTGTTACTTTCTTAAAGTATCAAACTTGTTTTTTACTGCCTACATTGTAGACAAGAGTCAATAAATTAGGTGTATTTACATAATTTCATCTTGACATCCTCACAAGTTAAGGGAGAAACATTTCTTCAGTGAACAAGGTGGTTAATACGGAAGGAGTCATGGATTTGTGATTACAGGCAATTTAGTGTGAAATTATTCAGACTTTTTCGCTGGTTTGATGTAAGATCATCGCTTCCGTCTACCTGAGAGTCAAAAATCAAACAATAGCAAATTTCACGATACTTCTATGTAAACTAGAAATGGAGTTTCTCTACTCAATAGAGATTCTTAGGTAGAAAGATAAAGAACGTTCTTGCTCCGTTCATGGCTAGTCATCCACACACAGTACATGTATAAACACATACCCCCACAGTGTTCTGTTTCCCTCAAGCTAACCCCACTTCTAGCAAGTCCTTGAAACAAAATTTTTAAAAAGTGTTGTCCTTTTTTTTTTTGAGTCCTCAAATGTTGCATCGTTCAGAAACAGGTTTATGGCAAGTCTGGGATTGAAAATAGTTTTTTCCTTTGGGTTTTCTTAAAAAAAAAGTCAGAACAGCACAAAGAAGTGTTGAAGAAGGGGGATAAAGGTACACAGAGAGGTAAAGGCCTTTAAGTGCATTATTTTCTGTAAGGAACTGTTCTTGCACAAGGATGAATGAGGTCTTTCAAGGAATTGGAAGGAAGCAGAGCTGGAATGAAAAGATGTTGGTGTCCATCTTGCAAAGCTAGAGTTTTTCTATGTTTAGTTTTTGTAATCTTCAGCAATCCCTGCTTTCTGATCCTCAACTGGAAGTCAACAGATACCCTGTTACTCTGAAACCAACAGGTGCCATTGGAGTATGTGTGCTACTGAAAAACACAACGTGGAGACAAAATCAGACCCCTGAACTTTGCAGGAGAATATGGAAGTTCTTTATACAAAAAAAGGTGCGTTTCTCAGAGATGACGTCCATCCATTTAAGCATCTGTTGAAGGAAGGAACACGGTGTAAGGCATTGCATATGGCCTAGTGAGTGACAGCAATTTAAGAAATACTTTAAAAAATAATACTCACCTCTGCATTCATACTTGAGGTCTGAGAAGTATACCATCTCTTGTGAGAAGACAAAGAGACCTAGCCTGCCACCTGCATATGTCTTGTCATAAATGGTACCAGAATCGGCCATGATCTTCTTTCCCTCATGCATCACAACTCTGCGGAAGAATACATTAAAACAATGAGCTCCGATGTGTTAAAAGTCAACTTCAAACTGGGTGAAAATAATGTATTTATGAAGACTTGTTGGCTATCTTTACCCACCTAATGAGTCCTGTTCTTGGCCTGTGGATCAGATGCCATCTGTAGGCAGTGAAGTCTTTCCATCCAACATTCTTAGGGTCATGCCAGAGAGTGCGGACCTAACAGTGAGGACATAAGAATCAGTGGGTTAATCTGATCAAAAAACTTCTAATTGCACGTCTAAATCACTCACTGAGTGATACAAATCTAGCACACCTGTCCTGGGGTGTTGCCCGTGTGCCAGAGGGCATTCCTGAGGTGCTCTCCAGGGCCAGTGGTGGAGTTCACCACTTTGATTGACAGGCCTGAGTAGCCCTGGGCTTTTGTGGGTTTACTTGACCAGTAGGTTTGTGTAATCTGTTTCCACATCACTACGTAGAACCTGGAACTGGACTGGTACCCAAACACGAAGCCAGCATAATCGTCGTCCCGCTCCGTGTTGATGAAGAAAGTTCCACTGAAGTCCACCGCGTTAAACTCGTGGTAACCTGTTGAAGACAAAACAAGTCAACCGAGAATAAAAAGGTTTATCAAACCGACAAACTGACACTGACTATTGGAAAACGTTGATGAGATACGCAAAATTCTAAAAAGTGAAGATTTTTTTAAATTATATTATATATTTTATTTTTTACACTTGCTAGTAGCTAACAGCAAAAACCAAACAAAAAAACCCACAATGTTTATATTTTAGTGACATTTTTCTGTTTGTGTCTATTGCCAAAAAGTATTGTTACAAAAAAAATAATAATAATAACCCTCAAAGTAACCAGTACAGCCACCATTAGTGAAATTACAAAGCCTAGTTTACTCACCGGTAACCTCTTTATAAAAATGTGTTTTATCCTAATTTTGCATGAAGCAACGGCTTATTGGTTAATTTGAGTGAAATATAGCTTTTGTTCTGTTTTGTTACAAAACTTGCACAACGCAGTACATTTTTTCACTTACCAACAGCAATGCCAGGATCACAGTTGACAGTCTGAACCAACTCCTTGCCCTGATGGCGGACCACCCAGTTGGGATCAATCTGGGAGGTACCTTTTGGATCCAGAGGAACCATCTGGAACTTGCGGAAGTCTGTCTGACTGATATCGAAGTTCTCAGGGCACACGTCATAGATGTCAGGCACGTTGTCTTTATCAAAATCATTTACACAAGCATCTCCACGGCCATCACCTGAAAAAGAAAAATATATGTTAATTAAGAATGATACCCAGCAGCATTGACATGTTGTGAGATGTATTTGAGACTTTTCTAACCATCTGAATCCAACTGGTCAGGGTTGAAGGCCAGTCTGCAGTTGTCTTTGTCATCGGGGATGCCATCGTTGTCGTCGTCATGGTCACAGGCGTCGCCCTTGCCATCTTTGTCGTGGTCAGCCTGGTTGGCATTTGGGATGTATGGACAATTGTCCAGATTGTTTTGGTGTCCATCCTCATCAATGTCTTGGTTACTGTCACACTTGTCTCCCACACGGTCATCATCTGAGTCCACCTATCAAAAAAAAAAAACAATCATAGTTCACAAATCAAAATGAGCATTCTTTTTGTATGTAATCTTTGAAAAAGAGTTGTTAAAAAAAGATATTCTTTTCACTAGGCATTAGACTTTTAGCCTAGACTTTTCCGTCCTTCACACTCTACACATTCACATGCACTATGACTAATTATTACAGCTGACAAATTAACTACTGATAACAATTAAACAAAGCACTTAAAATTACCAGAATATACATTTAATTAGAGAAAGAAACGCATTGTGTTTTCAATGTAGTGCTTTTTGGGGATTTCACTGACTCTTTTTCAACATAAAAATTTTTAACTTCACTATTCCAAGAATACCTCAGCTCCACAAGACCATTGCATTACCAACTTAAATTGCTTGTTTCCTTCCCAGCAGGACTAAGCACTCTTTGTTGCACAAAGAATAGTTGCAAGGAGGAGTCTAAAATTCTGAATTCCTCAGTTTAAAACCTTTTGACAATATTAAACAGGTGCATCCTTTTCTGAACATGTCTTTGCTAGCTTCTTTAAAAACCCCTGAGATTTCAGCTTTGATGTGCCCTTCCTTACCTGACTTTCTCCTGTTTCCCGTTGTTCAACACATTCCTATTTCTCAGTGTAGCATGGCACAGGTGGACTGAGCAGGCCTGCGCTACGCTGACAGGGCATGCACATACCCCAGAGCCAGCCCATTCCTCAGTAATATCCAGCCTAGGGCCTCTTTCCTCACATTAGCCAGATACCGTCAATGGGCCATTGAAAAGACCCCTCGCCCCCCCACCACGCCTTATTGAACTAATGTGCCCTTGAGCTGCATGCAGGATTTGCTCCACCACTACATGGCGTGATAAGGCTTAGACAGCTACACAGGGCTAATCACAGAGGCTGTCTCTCAATTGAAAGACAGATATATGCTGAGCTGGAGAGAAAGACTGGGAGCTGAATGTGGATTATTGTTGTTGGGTGAGGCGGAAGGAAATGGGCAGGGGTTTATGAGTGTGTGTGTCTACACACCTGATCGGGATTATGCTCCAGAGGGCAGTTATCACACATGTCTCCCACTCCGTCCAAATCTGTGTCTTTTTGGTCAACATTGTATACATAGGGACAGTTGTCTTTCTCATTCATGATTCCTGAAAAGATTAACATTAAGAGATTAAGAGATTGTAATATGGCACTTACTTCATAACCGATAGATTAATGTCTTTATCAAAGGTCTCACCATCTCCATCAATGTCCACAGCGCAGGCATCTCCTTCACCATTGTTGTCTGTGTCTGTCTGGTCTGGGTTACTGTTGTAAGGGCAGTTGTCACAGCGGTCACCCACATCATCACGGTCATAATCATACTGCCTGGGATTGTACACGAACGGACAGTTGTCCTGTTTCAAAGAGAGAAAGATGAGGAGTTGATGACAGGTTTTCAGGTGCACTTGCTGTCTGAATCTGTCCATTTACAAGGAGTGAGCAATGCAGGATGAAAAGGTCTTTTATCTTTAGGTCCTGTCCCCATTCTGATGTTGGGATTAGTGTCAGACAATGGAGTTCCTTTTACTACCTCAGTACTGGAATGTAGGTTTTGGCTCAAACTAATGAGAAACGTTTGCTTTCCAGCTGAGTTCCACCTCCCTTTTTTACTAGAAAGTGTGAATGATGAGTTCTATTATAGTGCACAGACACTTCATGCAACAAAATCTGGATAGTGTTACTGACCCTATCATCAGGGATGCCATCGTTGTCATCGTCATCATCACAAGCATCACCGATTCCATCCTTATCGTAATCTTCTTGTCCAGAGTTAGGGAGATTGGGACAGTTGTCCTGAGTGACAGAAAATATGATCAGACAAACTGTAAATATTAAATTTTAAGCTGTAAAACTGATTTTAAAGCATGGCAGCTTGATTGCTACTTACTTTTTTGCAGTGGTAGGTGGCATTCTCCACACAGACCAGATCGACATTGGGCCATCCGTCCAGATCTGTGTCCTCTCCACAGATGTGACCATTGCCAGCAAAACCAGGCTTGCACTCACAGCGGAACATGGGATCGGCAAAGTGTCCGAGATAGTTGCATCGAGCGTTTTTGTTGCAGTCATGACTTCCATCCAGGCAGGGATTTTGAGCTGTGCATACCTGTGAGGATGGATAATGATCAGACTGTTCAGCCTTTCAGGACCTTTCCTTTTCAGCATGGCAAACTTTTATTACTTTGAATGAAAATAATGTGTTTATAGACACCAAAGAATTTAATTCAGACAGGTCTGCACTTGCCTGTTTGTTTGCTGCAGCCTGCTCAAGACCTCGGCCATAAGGCTGGGGTCCTGTGAAGCGGGGAGGGCAGGGCAAACAGTTGTACCCTGGTTGTGTATTCTCACAGCGATGCACACCATTAAACTCAAAGCAAGCATCTGGGACCTCCTTGCACTGTTTCTCAGACAAAAAAAACCCACTTGTGAATATTAAACGGGAGGTGTCAGGCAATTCTTGTAGCTGACATAGTTCAAGATTTTACCTCATCGACATCTTTGCACTTGATGCCATTGCCTGTGTAGCCAACTGGACACTTTCCACACTTCCAAGAACCATCAGGCAAACTAGTGCACTTGGCTCCAGAAAAGCAAGGGTTGGACAAGCACCCATCTGAAAACAAGAATGCAACCTCATTATCAAAATCTGTCTGATGTAACTTGTTTTAACAAGAACAGTCCTAAATAAAAAATAAAACCTAGAAAACAATCCAAATAAACCACAAAACATAAAAAGGAGCTCTGTCGGCTATTAAAATGACTCACCAATTGGACAGGATTTCTTGTTGCACATCTGTTTGTCTATGGCATCACCAACACACTCCTTTCCCCCATGCAGTGGAGAAGGGTTGTTGCACAGGCGCTTACGAGTTTGAACACCTCCACCACAGGTGAGAGAGCAGGTACCCCAGGGTGACCAGGGCCCCCAGTTACCGTTGACTAACAAAGACGAGAGAAAAATATTTCATTTCAACCATCATAGATAAGAAAATGCAACCAGGAAGTTGGATGTGTGATGGTTTAATTAATGACTCTTTTGCATTGTAAGACCTGGCCTGGCCTAGGTTGGCTCAGCCCAGGTTTAAGCCCGGGTTCAGCATCTTTGCATTAGGCAGACTGGCCCACTTCCAGCTCTATTTTTGTAATGCAGAGACTCAGGGTTCCATGCAGGTCGACTCGTGGAAGATTTGACATAAGCAGACTGCATGCCATTAATCAGTTTGCAGTCCTAGTTGTATATGCAGCTTCAAATGAATGCAAACAAGCTAATATTGGCTAGCATTAGCTTACCTGCTTACGTTGTCTTGCAATCCCACCTTCGGAATGAAACTGCTGTATGGTCTTGTACACTCTCATGTATCATATACAGTAGTCCCTCGCTACTTCGCGGTTTGTTTATCACGGATTCGCTCTATTGTGGTTTATCAAAATAAGATTGGACATGACACACAATTGGCTGATTGATGGATGAGCCGCACGATCGGCATGGAATTTTTATTTAAAATTAATTATTTTAAAATATTTAGCACCTGCTGCACATTTGTGTAGCCCAGAGCTGCAGAAAAAGCTTCCTCCTGCAGCTTTGTGCAGCCCTTACTGCAGGATAAACTTCTTGCTGCAGCTGATCAGCTGTTCGGCATGCATAGTGAAGTGGGCGTGGCCAAGAGCGCTTGCAGGTGGCAAAGAGCACAAGAGTCAAGGAGCTGAAATCATGATATTATGTGCTCTTTTAGAGCGTTTAGAAACATTGTTTAGAATATTGCAAGTGTATGGGAAGGGTTTAAAACACCTTTATATATATATATATATATATAAAATAAACTACTACTTACTACTTGTACTACTATTCCTACTTTGTGGTTTTTCACTGATTGTAGGTCTTCAGGGCACAGATCCCCCACGATAAACGAGGGACTACTGTACCAGTACGTTCTTCTAGAAGCATGCAGCTTTCTCTGCCTCAGTTTTTGACAAGAGAACGATGAATCATAGCATGAGATCCGTGCTTTCTATTGTTGCGTGTTGCAACAAATGAATTCACATGAGCCTTGCGTGTTCTTGACAATCCTGCCCACATGCAAAAACAACCAAGGCTGTGCAGAGCAGGGGAAGACTTGGGACAGGCTGGACCTTACAATGCAAACACACCATCAGACTTACTGGGACAAGGAGACTTTTGACACGTTTCAGTTTGCCTGCCCTCTCCAACACACTCCTTGCCTCCGAGCTGAGGGGTGGGCGAGTTGCAGAGGCGGATACGAGTGATGAGACCAGCGCCACAGGTGACCGAGCATGATGACCAGGGTGACCAGTGGCTCCAGTTGCCATCCTGCTTGACTGAAGATCAAAAAAGGTCATAGGTCATTTAACAGGAAGAAAGTGTTGCTCCACTGCAGCATTAATTTGTGTCTCACATAAGTCCAGAAAGCAAACTCAGATATACATAAATTATTTATACTTTGTGCTTGCTGTTGCTTTTTCATGTTGATTAGCTTGTTGTTAACTCACAACGCTTGTCACACTCCTGAAGGTAGCAGTCGCGGGTCTGCACTGAGGTACCCTCGCAGTTGTTATTGATACGGTCGCAGGAGCGCCCACGCTGCTGAATGCCCCGCCCACAAGACACGGAACAATGGGTCCATTCAGACCAGGGCGACCAGCCGTCCTCTGCATAGTCGCTCGCTAAGCAGGAGAGAATATGAGACAGAGGGGAAGAAGGAGACAATAAAAGTGCTATTCCAGTGAGGCAGCACCCCTTTTCAAACCCCCCCCCCTTCTGAGCCTAAATGATGAGGGAATGCACCTAAAGTGAAGGGCTAATGGAGCGAATTTTAGCTGGGACTCAGACATAGATAATACCCTCAGTTTAGAGCAAAGACAAAAACTAAAACTCTAAACGGAGCCAGCGAACCAGAAAACAAGAAGCTGGGATCCCAATGTACCCAGTGTCCCTATTTTAGAGAAAAAATAATAAAACATGACTCTCATAATGTATAATACCTTCAACCAGAGGTGCAACGAGAATAAGGCGAGGTGATATTTAAACAACATATTTAACACAAAAGCTTTTGCCACAGACCTTAAAAGGGGGTCAAAGTCATTTTTAGAAAGACAGTTCAAAAAATTCCATCAACATTTTTTCAATATTTTCTTGAAAAGATTAATTATTTTGTGGTAGAGACTTTTTTGAGCAAATCCATTTAAAGCTATTTAATTGTTTTAGACAAACAACCATTCATGCATTCACTTATAGTGGAAGGACAATTTAAGGTTACCACTAATGAGAGCGTGTATAGTTTGTCTTGTTCGTCTCTATGTGACCCTACGATGGACGTGCAGTCTGTCCAGGGTGCACCCTGCCTCTCGCACTAAGACTTCTAGAGACAGACACCAGCTGTCTCTCAATACAGAAATGAAAAAACACGTAAAGAAAATGGGCAAAAGCTCAACGTTTCTAAGACGTAGGCATTCTTTCATTTCTTTGGATGGTATTGCAGGTAAATTGTTTTTAATATTAGAAAGGTTTCCCTTGAAAAGACATTTCCAGGGAAATATTTGTGGCTTTTTGTTTAATTTGGCAAATCACACATTAACGGCTCCTTCAGTAAACGTGGCAGGGATTGAATGCTTCGTCTGTTGGTTGAGATGCATACACACAAAAATATGGTGACCATTTATGCACAAATTTACAGTATCGTTTTTTTTTGTTTGTGGCTATCAGTGCATTACACATTTACACTTAAAAGCTTAGCATTCCTTGAAGGAATGCATATCACCCAACACCTTAAAGTCACAATTTTAGACTAATATAATCTTATGTTGAGAAACATGGACTCATAGCCAATTTGGTTAAAACCTAATGCTATGCACAATCTGATGCATGACTGATGGTAGAGCTTGTATAATCTGTGAATGACTGTCAGCTACTAAAACACCAAACTTTAGCTCAATATCTGTTAAATTCACTAAGAAAAAGCGATTTTTCTGATGCGTAATAGACATTATCGACGGAGGCCATCTTGAATTGGATTGACTCCAAAAGTTAACCAGTTGGAGATGTTCATCCATTAATTCATTTCTGTGAGTTTCATTGAAATTTGTCTAATGGTTTATGAGATTTGATGCTAACAGAAAAACAAAGTTAACTCCAGCAGGTAAGCAATGAAAATGATAGTGTGTAACGTATTGCCCTCAAAGTATATATTAAGGACAATGCTCAGTTACTTCCATACCAAATTTAAGCACAGTTTCTATAAAATTCCTTGCGCTATAGCCATTTTTGAACTGGGTTGACTCAGAAAGCTCATCAGTTTTAAATGTCAACCCAATGATTTCATTCATCAGTGACTCTCAAGATTTTTTGCTGGAGCCACAGTCAAACTAGCAAAAAGCTATAGAGAAATGTAATTCTTACGTGTTCCGCAGCGTGGGCAGCACTCCCCATCAGGAACAGTAGCATTAGCACAGGGGATCAGCGGACAGGAGATCTTGCGACAAACGGTAGCAGAGTTCTGCACAAAGAGATCAAAAAATAGATCAGACATGTGGATATCAGCCGAAAGTCTGCAGTCAGTACTATTTTGGTCATAAATGCAACTTTGCTGATAAAACTATTTTAGTCAGTTTGTGTTTTTTGGTTCATGTGCGTGCAACTAACTCATTACATTCTCGGAGAATAAGCACACCGATCCAGAAAAACTTTAACACATCTCTGGCAGAGATTGGAGACCCCTGTAGACAACCACTGGGTTGGGGGTGGGGGGGGAGAGGGCATCAAGCCAGACCCCCTCTAAACCTGATGTTGGCCTTCCAGCTGTGTGTTAGTGCACAGCTGCCTCTACAAATATGCTCTCGCTCCTGGAGTTCATCACTGATGGGAAAGAAAGAGGAAATACAAAGTAGCAGGACAGAAAAAAAAACTAGAGAAATTGCATTTCCTGCGAAAATGCAGTGTGAATGCTTATTGCTGAAGAATGTGCTGAGACAAGCTGAAATTAGCTAAAAATGGGCTGAAATGTAGCTGAAATGGAAGAACAAGCCTAAGTTAGCAGAAGAAAGCAGAAAGAAGACGTATTTGCTTAAGTAGGTTTAAATAAGCAGAAATGAGCACAAAAATTAGCTAAAAAAGGCTGAAATTAACAAAAAAATAGCTGAAAAGTATCTGAAAAGGCAGGAAGAAGCTGAGAGAACACAACTGTGCCCAATTAGGCTTAAAGGAGCAGAAATGAGCGCACAAAAAAAGAAATTATCTGAAAAAATGCAGAAATTAAAAAAAATAAAACAGCTGAATAGTAGCTAAAAAAGCAGAAAGATGCTTAACTTACCAGCTGGAGCACATTTTTGCTGAATTAGGCTGAACAAGTTGAAATGAGTGCCAAAAATGTGGATTTAGCTGAAAATGCTAAACTTAGTATAAAAACAGCTAAATAGTAGCTGAAATAGCAGAAAAAGCTGAAACTTGCAGAAATAAACTGAAATGAGCATAACAAGCTGAAATGAGCAGAAATAATTTGGAAGAAGCACAAAAATGTTGTAAGCAGAAAGAGTCACAAAACAGCAGAAAAAACAGCTGAAAGTAGCCAAAAAAAATGTTTAAAATAGCACAAGGAAGCTGAAAGAAGCTGAACCAGAACAAAAAGTGAAAGGAACAGTAAAAGGACGTAAACAGATCTAAAGATCTGAAGGATGTAAAATGAGCTCAGTTCATTTTCCATGAGGAAAAAATGTCAGAAAAGGCTAAATATTTTGAAAAGCTAAAGTTAAACCAATACCAAAAGTCATAGCACCCTTCTCCTGAACAAGCTGAATGTTTTGATTTATGATTTGTTGAAATAGCACAAAAATTGTGGAACGAGAAAGATGCAGAAAAACGTATGGAAGATAAATGGATCACAATAGAGTGAATGCTTCATGAACATTCACACAATCAGACCCCACAGTGGAACGGCATGGATCTCTCCTTTTGTCGGAGCCGAGGTCGTGTTCTTAATTATGGGCATCACTTACAAGTACCTGAGGCTGCACTCCAGTTGAACTTCAGACAACAGGCCTGTCATTACAGCATTAAAACCCATCAACCTTCTGCCAAACCAAACCACCACTTACTGACCAGAAACATTTAGGTGGTGGTTAATGAGGAGTGTTTACTTCAGTGTGTGTATCAGTGTGAAAACAAGTCCAGAAACAGAATCTCTTCACGCGTGTGAGTGTTCAGGCTGCAACAGACACCGATGGGAGAACACGGGGGAGGGCCTCACCTGACAAGTGCACTCGGTGCAGTCGTCTACGGTCCACTCGTCTTTGTTCTTGCGCATGATTCCGTTGTGGATGCAGACGCCGCTGTGGATGCCGATGCGGTTTTTAATCAGCTTGTTCTCATTCGTCTGGGGTTGGAGAGAAACAGGAAGGAAAAAAAATTAATGATAAATAGTGAGGACTCTTGAACTGATCCGATTTGGAAGTGAATGATGACTCACTGAAAAATATGAAATCAAACTGAGCTTTATCAGTTTTGAAGCAGTTTCTTCAAGTAGTTTTTCCAGATATATTGATTGAATTTGCCATAAATCACATAAAAGCTCGAGTCACATGATGGATCTACATTAGGCTGGGTGTAATCTGTAACCAAATATGTTGGAACTACACAAGTTTGACCTTCAGGTCGTAAAAAGACAGAATCTGCCGCTCACAGCTTTTACAGTGGTGAAACTTTTACTGATAAATAAAAAATTTGACTTATTCTCAGTCACTTCACCTTTTTGTTAAGTAAACAAACACATATGGTAGTTAGCATCTTTTCACAAATTTAGCTTAAAAATGATTAAGTTAAGGACATATTAACTATCAAAACAAGACAATATTATCAAGAGTAGGTTTAATATTTATGAATTTTTAATGTCCGGTCTGTAACTTTGCAATAAATGCCTTTAATGTGCTTCTGTTTGAATAAATCTAGCAGACACACAGACGGCCTCTCAGACTTTGCCAGATGTTTTACAGCGTCCTCCTTACCAGCTGGCGGAGCTCAGTGGACAGCTCCTTGACCACCACTCCAAGGCCCTTCAGCTCCTTGAACATGCTGATAAGATCCTCGCAGGAGAAGCCGCAGACCATCTGCAGGTCTTCAGACAAACAAGTCGAGTTCAGACAAGTCAAGTTTAAGAGAAGACATCAAACTAAAAGCTGTGAGTCGGTGGGAGTGTCACGATGGAGCGGCTACCTTTAGTCTTGTGTCCGGTGTATTCTGTTCTGATGGCAGAGGAGCCGTTAAGATTATTCAGGATCATGGTGTCACTTGTAACAGCTGCAAGAGAAACAGTGTCACGAGAACGTCTCACAAAATTCATATTACATTAATAAGCATGAGCGCCACAAGTTACAAATCAAGTTTGACTTTAATTTAAAACTGTGATTAGATAATACACCAGAACCCAAAGAACAATGAGATATTTGTAAGCACCCTCAGCGACATAAAATTAACTTGCCATTAAGAAATGGCTTTTATTGAAAAATAAAATGCAAACCACAAACACTCTTTGACAGTCACTTGTCAGGACCTGGCAGCCACCGCGGCAGATTAACCGTCTTGGTCATGATTACTTACAGCTTTGGCATCCTTTGTTGCGCAGGATGGCTTCCAGGGTTGTTCCAAACACAAACCGCACGTTTTGTAGCACCCCCTGCAAGTAGCAATGATTAATTTGAGTGTAATCAGAATGGAAAAAAAAAACAACCCTTAACTGAATCATACTACAGAAGCAATCGTTCAAAAAAAGAGACTTTCCAGAATTACGCGCGTTTTTGCGCATTTGGACACCACTCCAGTGAGCTGAATCAATGTTTAATCACTGAAGATGAAAACAAAATTCACATTTTTAAGTCAGAATTGAGCCTCCTGTCCACGCTCTCACCATGAACCGGTCGTTCACTGCTCCCTTCCCCACCCTGAGGCGCGCACCGGCCAGGATGTCGTGCGTCAGGACGCTTTGGATCGGCGCGTCCATCTCGGCGGTGTTCACCTCCTCGCACCCGGCGTACAGCTGCACGCGGTCCTCCTGCACGAACAGCGTGATGTTCCTCCAGTGACCCGTGGCCAGATCCACCTCCTCGATGGAGACCACCTGCTGTTTGTTCTCAGTGGAGAGAACGATGTCCAACGTGTTCGCCTTGCCGTTGGACACGATCTCGAACACGGGTCCGGAGCCGTCCCGCTTCTCCACAGTCAGGAGGCTCCCCCTGGTCCGTTTGAACTGCTTGAAGTTGAGCAGGAGGAGGAAGCCCCTCTCGGCGTGGATGGAGTCGATCAGGTCCCTAAAGGCGCTCTCGGGGACCGGGGGGATCAGGTCCGGGTTCAGGATCTTGTAGGCGGGGCTGTACGGGTCGTCTCCCTTCACCAGGGTCACCCCGTGGTTCTTGCTGGGGACTCTGATGAGCTCAAACAGGTCGTACACGCTATTGTCCTCTCGAGACTCTGCGCGTGAAGAAAAAGAAACAGTCATCTTTTGTCTGGCTGATCCCGAACTGTCTGTTTCTCCCTAAATTCTAAGCCCTTATTTATTTATTTATTTATTTATTTATTTATTTATTTATTTATTTAATTTAGACAAAAAGATGAGAACAACTGAAAACCTTCTCAAACTCACCTGCGACTCTAGTACTTTCGCAGGTCCAAAGCATGAAGAGCAGAAATATTCCCATCAGCTTCATGGTGCGACACCAGCTGCCTGCTGGGAACCAGAGCCCGACAGTCCAAACATTTTACACCTTCAGTGTGAGCCACAACCACCATGCAACAGGTTGAACTCTCAAACTTCATGCACGTTTCTGCAGCTGAGATGCTTCTACTCACCTGTTCAGAGGAAAACGAATAAAATCCCTCCAAATCGGTAAAAGTCCAACAATAATCCTCAAGGATGAATTTGTGGCAGCTTCTTTTAAAACATAATATCCACAGGAATAAGGAGGAAAAAATATATATATATGTTTTTTTGTTGTTGTTTGTTTTAAACCTACA
Organism: Nematolebias whitei; assembly: GCF_014905685.2. Classification (NCBI taxonomy): domain Eukaryota; kingdom Metazoa; phylum Chordata; class Actinopteri; order Cyprinodontiformes; family Rivulidae; genus Nematolebias; species Nematolebias whitei. The sequence continues at coordinate 41,640,700 of NC_056509.1, forward strand.
TAAAATGTGCCTCTTCTGGTTTCAGACGCTAAAAAACGTCCTTAATGCAAAGTCAGGGGGGACAAAGTTATTTAAATAGTTTGATGCCTTTCCTAAGACGTTGCCTCGTCCAATCAGGGTGAGGAGGAGAAAAAAAGGGACGAGCTTATCCTTTTAGAGAGGGGGGAGAGGAGGAGGAAGGGACCGGTTTCCACTCGGGGAAGGGGGACCAGCCTTCAAACTCTTAATGGGCCATTGTTTCCCCTCACACCTCAGGGTCATTTCCACCTCACAGAGACTGCAGATTATTTCATAATTCATATTTCTATCAGCTTCTGCTGAAAATATAACAGGTCAAACTAATATCTTTCATTCCTAACTAAGGATATTGATCTAATAGCTTATTGTCTGCACTATCTCCTAAAAATCCCAATATATATTTATAAACAATCTAAGCTCATATAATCTGTGTTTTTTTTTTTTTATTAAAACATTTTTATGTGATCTTTATTCACTATTTTCTTATGCTGTGCCAGAAAAGAGCTGATGTTTAGGCTCGGTCGGGGTGCAGTTCCATCTTTGACCACTAGGAGTCGTCGTGAGTTCACTGCAGAGAAGCCTCAGGATGCTGCAGCACCTGAACTGACACTACATTTACAGGGGTTGGTTCAGGATTTGAGGCAGCACTGTGGCTCAGTTGATAGAGCTGTTGCTTCTCAGTGAGAAGGTTTCTGGTTCAAATCCCAGCCAGGTGCTTTTTTTGGTTGGAGTTTAAATGTTCTCTCCGTGCATGCGTGGGTTTTCTCCAGGTGCTCCGCTTTCCTCCCACAGACCAAAAACATGCATGTTAGACTGATTGGTAACTCTAACTTGTCCCTAGATGTGAGTGAGAGAGAGTGAATGGTTGTTTGTCTCCGTGTGTCTCTGGACTGGAGACCGGTCCAGGGTGTCCCCCGTCTCTTGCACAATGTTGTGTTGTTGATTTGTCATATGCAAGTTAACACAAGGTCAACAGTGCAATGAAATGTTCAGGACGAGAAGAACGGATTCAACTTGCTAAAACAAAAACAAAAAAAGAAAAAAATTAATTAATTCAACCTTTATTTATACAGGTTAATCCCATTGAGCCTCATGGACTCATTTACAAGAGAGACCTGGATTTTTAACAAAAAGTGATTGCAGCAACAACAATAGACAATCACAAAAGATGCGTACAATTTTTTTAACAAGTTAAAATAAAATGGCTATCAAAAGGAAATGTAACCAAAAAAATCTAGAAAACTAAAAACAGGAACATGTCTGCATTGGTTTTTTTCCCAGGAACTTAACAGATGAAAACAGAAGGGAAAGAAATAAATACAAAAGCAGTAAGGGTACAAATTCCATAAAGTGAAAAAAGAAATATAATCTTCACAAGGTCCAAAAGAAATATAGTCAACAACAACATGGTAGAATATAACAATGCAAGTAGGATGAATTTGTATAAATAAGTGTTTCACACGTAGTATCGGTAATATAAGCCTAAATACATGAGTGAGTGGTGGAGTAGAGGTTAGAGAAGGTGGGCCTGTGATCGGAAGATCACCAGTTCAAATCCTGGTAACAACATCAAAAAATGTGGATGGGAAAGGTGAAGCACCCACACCTGCTTCCTCATTTGCCCCACTCTGGGCCCTTGAGCAAGGCCCTTAACCCCCACCTTCTGCTCCTCCGGGCACTGGACAGCAGCTCTCTGCTCCACACAGAGGGCTGTGGTAGCTCGGTGGTCTGTGGTTGCGTCAGGAAGGGCATCCGGCGTAACAATATGCCAAATCTTCGTGGTGACCCCTGAAGAAAGGAGCAGCCATAAAAAAAAAAAGCTTAATGATATGAAAAGGATAAGAGGCCGTGCTGTCATAGCTGCAACTACGTGCACTCCGCCCATCTTTTGCACGACTGTACGAACATATTCTCGCTGCATCTTGGTACAATCTCTTATCTCTTTTTCCGATTCTGATATACAGTATATTGCACTCAACTTCAAGTATCTTTATTGTCAACAAAGTTCATGCTCCATCATCCAGGTACCAAATCCAGTCATTCTCAGTCGGGTCATCTGGACAGTTTTTTTTTTTTTTTTTAATATAGAGACGTTTCACCCTCTATCCGGAGGGCTTCCTCAGTCAAAGGAGTTCCAGTAAACTGTTTCCCCACCAAGCAGTAAACTCCTTAAGTGGACCAACCAGTTTGCTGGAGCTAAGATGGTTTCTGGGAGCCGTCCTGTCCACAGCCAAAGTGGTTCAAGGCAACATTTTTACTGTCATTTGCATCACATGAGGTGGAACAAAATGATGTATTCAAGGTCCCAGTCACACCCAAAATAGCAATAATATAAAGTAAAAAAAGAAACATTATATAAGGATCTATAAGATATATGCTAAACACTAATAATAATAATAATAATAATAATAATAATAATAACCAACATGCACTGCACAGGTTATTGCACAGGTAGTGAGGAACATTGAGATTGACGTTACTCAGTATTACTCATCACCCACTCTTTCTCATCCTCTCTATTTCTATTGGGTAACATTGAGATTAATTGAATTATGAACATGGGATGTGGGCACCAGTGACCCCCGTGACCTGAAAAGGAAGAAGCAGGTAAAATAAAATAGATGGACGGTTCGGATTTTGGTTTGTAAAATCATTTGAAAAGTTTGAAAAATCGAACAATCTCTGTCCCCCACATTTAGATTTAAGACACTACAAATACAGGCTACACAGAAATTGAAAAAATCGTGTAAAAACTTTCATCCCTTCGTTGCTTTCACCACCTTGACGCTGGTGTACAGGTCTCCGTTTGATAAGTCTTCATACCTTTTGGTGTAATTAATCAATTTTTGTGTAATATCCACAGTTTTTATATGCTCTGCAGCTAATTTCAGAGCTTTGCGCTGAACAAATGGCGCTAAAAGGTTTGCGTCTCCGGATTGAGCTGTACCCGGAGGGGTCCTGAGGTCAAAGCAGACCTGACTCCTCTGGAGCCCAAGAGTCTGTCTCGGATCAGCACCCCTTTCTGAGCCAGCAGGTAGCTTGTTCCAGGTGGAGTGCCTCAGGGCTCATGATACTGGACTTGTCTGCAGGGTGACATGAAAGAGTTGTCACTTTTGATGAGCGTAAACACTTAAACAGTGATCTGAGAAGAACAACGGATAAGTGAAAAGTAAGAAGGACAAAACAAGAAGTCCGTAACATAAAAAAAACAACATTAAAGGCTGAAGAAGGAAAAAACAAGGTGCAGTACATGTATATACACGCCTGTCACGTGAAGAGAAAACGCCATCAGCTGCTTTGCCTGAATAATTTAAGTAAAGGAAGTTGATGACTAACATTTTATGACAGCTAAACTAAACGTTCCCAAACCTCTGTCTGTCTGGGGTTCAGCCCCCGCGACAGGTCCTGACCCCTGCCTCAGGTCTGGTTTGTCATTATTTTTTCACAGGCTGTTCTGTAATCTACCGTTTGAGGGGAGATGAGTCAAGGGTGGGGAGAAGAGACAATAAAATGCGTCGATCATCCCGAGGGCGTGGCGTTTGCTGGAATTTGTGTCAATTGAAGATAACAAGAAGTGAAAACCGGTCGACTGAGGAGGTTTGATGTCTGCCTCGTGGTGTCTTATAATTTCATTTCAATCCAATTCAGTTTATTTCTACAGCACCAAGTCACAACAGAACAGTCTCAGGGCTCTGTACAGAAACATTCACATGCATACAAAATAAGTTAATAACATTAATTATCTGAGGAGCAGACTGCTTTGAGTTTAACTTCATCGCAGACTCATCTTGAGCGAGCATGAAGGCAACAGTGGAAAGAAAAACTCCCTCATGAGGAAGAAACCTTTAGCAGAACCAGGTTCAGGACAAGAGGCCATCTGCTTGGACCGACTGGATTCGAGAGGAACAGATACACAATGGCAGGTCGAGAATCACATGTTGATAGAAATAGTATCAAATGAAAACTATTCAATTTTAACAATTAATTGTAAGAAATTAGTAGTTTAAGTCTATGGCAGCATAACAAGCCACCCCTAGCTATAGGATAATCCTATAGCTATAGTATAGCTATACTATAATCCTATAGTTAAGAAACTGTCAAGTACATCTATTAATGCACTTATGCACTTTCCACTTGCTGCTTGTGAACAGGCTAAGTGTTACATCATTTTCAGCCCCCTTTTTGGCATTTATCACATAAATATCGGTATCGGTTATAGGCCAAATAAGTTTTGATATATCAGCATATCGGATATCGGCCAAAAATCCAATATCGTGCATCCCTTTTAGGATTTATCAAAAGGAAAGTCTTCAGCCCAGTCTTAAAACTGGACAATGTGTCAGCCTCACGGACAGAAACTGGAAGTTGGTTCCACAAGAGAGGAGCCTGAAAACTGAAAGACCTTCCTCCCATTCTGCTCTTGGAAACTCTAGAAACCACAAGTAAACCTGCAGTCTGTGAATGAAGTGCTCTGTTAGAAAATCATGGAACAACAAAATCTCAAATATAAGATGGAGCTAGGTTGTTGAGAACTTTGTAGGTTAGAAGTACGATTTTGAATTCAATTCTGAACTTGACAGGGAGCCAGTGGAGAGAAGCTAAAACTGGAGAGATATGATTTCTCATACTAACTCCAGTTAAGACTCTGGCAGCAGCATTTTGGACTTTTTAAAGAAGTATTTGGACACCCAGATAAGGCCCCATCATAACAGGACAAACGCTGATTATATCAACTGTTGCCTTTTTAGAACGTGTCCTACATCTCAAAGGTTAACTGGAGGAGATTAGAACATCATTTTCACCCTTTCGCAGAGAGTGCTGAAACTTGGTAAATTACAGCTTAACCCCCCTCCCCCCATCTCCTCCAACACATTTACACATCCCTGACAAGATGATATGTGTAACCTTTTCCAGGCGGTTCGTCGTATGTAGAACAAATCTAACGTGGTGTGAGCTCAGCGTTTTTCTACCAAAGAACCAAGAAGTCCTGGGTTAAGAAAAGTTTCTCTGATGAATTTATTTCTTAAACAAAAGCAGTCAATGAAAAAACATTTTTTAGGATTTAGTCTTTACTTTGGCTTCTTCTATCACTTTGAAAAACATCATGCAGAAAATTGTTTAATCGTTTAAAGATCATAATAATGCTCTCCAGACGAATGTTCAAAACAAGCCAATTGACATAAATATCATTTATCACCTTCATCGTGTCAGTGAGATCTGAAAATAACTGAACTTATGGCTACATGTGCTGAAACACGTACAAGCGTCTCCACATGAACAATGGAGATTGAACAGAACTGCATGTGGCCATGCGTTTGTTTCGATTTAGTCCTGTTGAAGATTGTTGAACCTGGGCTCTGGCTTTCATTGTGTTTGGGCACAAGAAGAAAAAACTGAAACAAAAGATCCCAGACTCCAGATTTAAAGAAAATGTCATGACAGGCAAATGAAACAATGGCTCCAAATTGATAGCAGGTTGTAAAGCAGAACAAAATGAAGCTTTTTGTATTTCCAACTCAGAGTCAACCTATTATTATTAGTAACATGGATGCTTTATTTAATTTCTTCCAGTTTCTCAGCGTTGACCTTCCAGTGCTCGTGTTTACGTGTGAACAGGACATTTTGTGTGATGTTTAAGAAGTCACCATCAGAACCATTTCATTTAGTGATCGCATCCTGAGACATGCTAATGACTGATTTTAACATGCTAAAGCTAATTGTTGGCATATTTAAATGTTAACGCCAGCCTTGTGCATTGAAGTCAAATAAAAATTAAAAGTTCTAGAAATAAAGAGGATGAGAGAAAGAGTGGGTGCTGGGTATAAAACTCTGCACATTCTGAAATGGAGAATTACCCGGTGTCAAGTACAACTGTGAATCCGGACAAAATCCTTAATTCAACAAACCATCATTGTGTGAAACTGGCTTTGGTGTGTTTTCATTTTGTTTATTGGTCTGACTGGTGCAGGTTACATGGTCAAAATGTTCATGCTCAATGCACAACATGTTGTGCACTGTTAAAATCCTCTGGTAGCACAACTGCCCTCAACTGTATGGCGCTTTATTCTCTAAAAGGTAGTTGGTAAAAGTATTAAAAAGTTTGTTTGGATATTTTGTCATAAATGACAAGCACAATCCATATTCCAACTCAGTTACATTCCTGGACTCGGAAAATTTTCACTTACCGTATTTTTTGGACTATAAGGCACACTTAAAATCCTTTAATTTTCTCAAAAGTCAACAGTGAGCTTTATAATCCGGTGCACCGTATGTATTAATTCTGGTTGTGCTTACTGACCTTGAACTGATTTTATGTGGTACAACTGAACAATGTTGAAAGTTACTGTAAATGAGTTGAACAAAGTTTGACATCTGACTTTTTTTTTCACTTAATGTGCCTTTTGTATGAAAACAGACCTGTTCATTGATATTGTGCCTTATAATCCAGTGCGCCTTATAGTCCAAAAAAATATGGTAATTGAGTCGGTGCAACATCGGACCTTACAGGTATTTTAAGTTTTGTTCTTCAGTGAGGTGTCCGTGTGGATTATTCCTTGTAATACTGTAAACAGTACAATAGTCCCTCACTGTATTGCAGTTCACTTTTTGCGAATTCACTATATTGCAGGTTTTTAACCCAGTTTTTTTATATTGTGTACATTCATCTGATCATCATCATCTTCATCGCGATCGCCAAAGTGTTTAGAAGAATATGAACCTTAAATATAAATAAATAATAAAATTATTATAACGCCGCTACTTCACAGATTTTCCCCCACCGTAGGGGTCTCTGAACGTAACCCCCATGATAGGTGAGGGATCTCTGTATTGTATTTCTTCCAGCTGTTCTCTTCTGCGTGTGTCACCACAGTGAGAAAACTATCATGAAAATTTACGCAGAAGCCCAAAGTTCAAATCCACAGCTTCAAAAATACAAGACCGTGGCACTGACCACCGAGCTACCACAGTCCCAGACATTTTAAAATCTTCATCTCCGTTTTTGACCTCTTATCCAAAATCGGGTCGAGGATGCGACAGGTTCAGGAAATAAACCCAGACCTAGACGTCCCTCTCCCCGGCGACACTCCAGCTCCTCTTGGGGAACCTCAATCCATTCCCATGCCAGAGAGCATATATAATCCCTCCAGCAAGTTCTGGGTTTGCCCCTGGGCCTCGTCCTTGTGGGAAATGCCCAGAAAACTGTCAATGGACATCCGGGAGGCAACTTATAATCGATTCCTGAACCACCTCAACCGATTCCTTTTGATGTGATGGAGCAGTGGCTCTTCTCTTAGCTTACACCTGGATGAAGAATCCAGAGAATATTTGGTCAGAGGTTATGGATGTTTTATTACTATGGCTGACGATCTTATCTCTGCCCATGAACCATATGTTTGGGTTAGCAAAGAGAGCTGTATGAGGTGATGGGTGAGGCTGCAGCATGCAACTGGCTCCAAGGACACCTCCTGTGCTCTGTGAACTTGGCTGAACTGATAAGGATATAAAAGCAAGCTGAGGGGGCAGCTCGAGGCAGATTCTCGTGACTGGACTTCACGTGTGTACATTGTATGTATATTTATGGAACCTGTCCTGAAAATCTGACCTTGCAAGTAAAATCCTGGTTACAAATGTTCTCCTGCCATTGAGTGTGATTCTTTTTGAGTGAACAAGGTAAGCGAGTTTATTTTTCTCCAACTTTTTGGTCCTTCGAGCCAGGGCCCATCTGCTGACCCTATGAAGGAACTCATTTCAGTAGCTTGTTTTCAGGTTATTGCTCTTTCCAGTCATTATCCAAACCTCATGATGATAAAAGGGTTGGAACATGGACCAGTTAATCCAGAACTTTGGCTTTCGACTCAACTCTGTCTTCACCACGACTGACCAAAGCAACACCCTCATTATAGAGAAATAGGTTTCTGTTTGTCAGTCTAGCTCATGCTCCATCCTATCATCACTCAAGAACAAGAAGTCCAAAAATTTGAACTCTTCTTCCTGAGGCAAAGATTACCCCCCTGATTTGGAGGGGGCATTTTACCCATTTCCAGTTGAGAACCATGGCCTCAGACCTAGAGGGGCTGACTATCATCCCAGCCACTTCACACTGGGCTGCGAATCACCTTAGTGCACGCTGAAGTTCCTGTCCTAAAGACGCCAACAGAACCACATCATCTGCATAAAGTAGAGACAAACTCCTGGAGCAAACCTCAAATCAGCTGCATTTCACTGAGCCGCCCAGGTGAAATGCAGCTGATTTGACCACTGAAGTGCATTTATTAAGTAAAAGTTCAACTGAGACACACCTTTGCTATAATGTCGAGCAAACAAATAAATGTTTGTAGGTGCTTATCTTGTTAAATTCCGCAGAAATCGCGAGTCGCCCTCTGCACGTTCATGTTTCCGCATATCGGCTTTTGAAAATGCAGCTGATTTGACCGTCAAAGTGCATTTTTTAAGAAAAAGTTAGACTGAGACGCACCTTTTTTTTATAATTTCAAGCAAACAAATAATTGTTTTTAAGTGTTAATCTTGTTTAATTCTTTTAAAGCCCTCCCATACACACTCCCGCGACCGCCATCTGGCAGCCAATCGATTTTTGACACAACGCACACACGTTTTCGGGTTCGGCCCAAATTTTTAGGTTATCAGCGGTGACGTGTAACAAACGCGACATGTCAGTGGGGTTGCGTAATAGATGCAACTTATACAGCAAAGCGACGTGTTTATGGATATTTCCACTTTATTAGACATATTTGGACTGATGCGAGTTCTAGGGCGGTGCGACGTGTACGGCGGAAATTACAGTACATGTGTCCTTTAGTGACTATTATTATTTAACATTATCACTCAGATGTAAATGGTGCCCAGAAAAAACACATTTTCCAATAATGATTGTGTTAAATAACAATCACAAATGCGGTTTCAGCTTCTTAAGTATGAGAATGAGCAGGCTTTTTAAATTTATATGCTTTAATTTAATGATTCCGGACTGTTTGATACACTTCATGACAAGACAACTTTAAGCATCACTTCTTTAAAAGTGTTCATTTTATTATTGTATTGAGGGACCATATATTAATTTCTGCTAGAGTCAGCTTCCGGTAAACAGCTGCATCACTGCTTTATGTATTGCCCCCAGACAGACAGACACATTGAAATACAGACAAGTCCCCTCTGCTGATTTACAATAATTAGACCACTCAAGGCAGATGCAGAGCTTCAGCAGCATTCACTTGTCAGCACAACTTTCCCATTATAAAAATTAAAATTTGGAGAGGCAAAACCTTTTCAGGCATCCCTAATGAATGTTGCTGAAAACAATGATTTACAGTCCCAAACAAAGACGTGACCAGTTGCCCTTTTTGGTTCATTTGGGACTTATGCAATTTGGTGCTAATGCTCAAAATCCACCTTCTGGTGCAGACTCACAAATCGCCACCTAAGCGTTCTTTCATTAGAGCCCACTTTCTGCTCCCATAAATTCTCAATCAACTCCTCAGTGAAGTGTTCATCCGTGACATTACAGAGCCTAAGCCAGGATCATTAGGTGCATCTTGAAAAGACGCAGGTTGCTGCAGCTGCTCGGTAATTTAAAAATCCAACAGCGTCTAAAGGAATGTTGTCTTGATTCGGTTCCATCTTCAGCCTATTAGGTGGTCACGCTGTGCCAGCTTCTTTTCACGGGCTTCCATGGACAATGTAATTTGCATTCCTGAGCTCAGTGGCTTGGAGGAGAAATACATTTGGGCATTCTGAATCATCTGATATAATTGCTGCCGAGAGCATTACTGCCGGTCTTTTTTAATTCCAACGCGGCTTCCAGTGAAACGTTTGCCTCAAGGTTGGCAAATTAACACACAGGTTTGCTTCCGCCATTAGCAGTTTGCAGCTGTAAAACAGATGTTTACTGTTTAAAATAAAATACAAAAAATGGAATTACACCACAGTTCTGCAGGAAAATAAACATTTCAGCTGGTGTGACCTCATTTTTTTAATTAAAGCATATCTGTCTCACAAAACAGGGCTGTTCTATCAGCTACCTGGAAGATGATGAAATAAACATTAAATTCAATTCACTTCATTTATATAGCTCCAAATCACAACAGAAGTGGTCACAGAACACTGTACAAAAACATTCACACGCATACAAAAGCCAATTTAGTAAAGTTATCTATCTAAGGAAGCCAGCAGACATGTTGAATCTCCACTTCTTCACAGTCTCCCGTCCTGAGCAAGCACAAAGACGACAGTGGAAAGAAAAAACTCCCTTTTACCAGGAAGAAACCTCCAGTAGAGCCAGGCTCAGGACAAGCATCTGCTTTGACCGGCTGAGTTTCAGAGGACAGGAAGAAGAAATGAACACAGAATGGCAGGTCCAGGTGTACCCCCAGAAAGATAAAAACATGTCAAGGACAGAAATAATTACAAATTCAAACAGGTACAGTAGAACAGGTAAAGACAGAAGCAGAGTGAAGAAATGTGGTCCGTTTGTCCTCCAGCAGTTTAAAGGCTCCCACATACTCAGGTGTACTACGTGTACTCCATGAGCCGCGCTGACACTGCGCGTACTGTCCGCCGACGGTTGAGACTTCATACTCGAGCGTACACCCTGATGGGCTGCAGTTCAGCTCTGCAGGCAAGGGGCGTTTACCTTCGAGACAAATTGAGTTTGCCGATTGGTCATTTGCTGACACATGTGAGTGTTTATGAATCATTCACACTGTTGTGATCCATTTTTCTTCCTTACATTTTTCAGCATCTTTCTTTTTCCACAATTTTTGTGCTATTTCAACAAATCATAAATCAAAACGTTCAGCTCTTTCGGGACAATCCTGCTATGACTTTTGGTATTGGTGCAGTTTTAGTTTTTTTTTTTGTTTGTTTTTTTAGCCTTTTCTGACATTTTGTTTAAAATGAATTGAGATCATTTTACATCTTTCAAATCTTTAGATGTGTTTACAACCTTTTACTGCTCCTTTCACATTTTGTTCTGGTTCAGCTTCTTTCAGCTTCCTTCTGCAAATTTAAACTTTTTTCAGCTACTTTCAGCTGTTTTTTCAGCTATTCTGTGCTTTCTTTTTCTGCTAACTACAACATTTTTGTGCTTCTTCTAACTTAATTATGCTAATTTCAGCTTCTTATGCTCCTTTCAGCTTATTCCTGCTAGTTGCAGCTTTTTCAGCTGTTTCAGCTACTATTTAGTTGTTTTATGCAAATTTGAGCCTTTTCAGCTAATTCCACAGTTTTTACACCGATTTAAACTTTTCCTACCTAATTCAGTGAAAATGTGCTCACCCCACTTCCTTCTGGTAATCTAAGCTTCTTTCTGAGTCTTTAGCTATTTTTCAGCTTTTTTTGTTTTTGGTTTGTTGTTAATTTCTGCTTTTTTCAGATAATTTACACTTTTTGGGGCTAATTTATGCTTCTTTCAGCCTAATTTGACAAACATGTTCTTTCTGATTTATTTTGCTAATTTAAGCTTGTTCTACCTTTTCAGAAAATTTGAGCATTTATTTTAGCTAATATCAGCTGTTTTCAGATAACCATGTTTTTCATGGTGATTTCTGCTACTTTCAATCCAATTAACTTATTTCTGCTAATTTCAGCTTGTTCTGCTATGTCAGCTACTATTTAGCTGTTTTGTGCTAAATTTAACCTTTTCAGCTAAGTCCACATTTTTAGCTCATTTCAGTGTTTTCCACTTCCTTCTGGTAGTTTTAGCTTATTTCTACCTTTTCAGCTACTATTCAGCTTTTTTGTCATTGCTAATTTCAGCTTTTTTAGCTAATTTCCCAATTTTTGTGCTCATTTCTTCTTATTTAAACCTAATTCAGCAAATCTCCCTTAATGACTCATGCACATAAACCTTTAAAAATAAACTTTTATTTCTATCCTCATAACTACTAGATTTATATTCAAAAAAGGAATTTCTGTAAATTATTTGGTCATTTTTTTCTATAAAACACACACACAAACGCGTTATGTTTTAAAATACCAATATTTAGATTCTTGTTGATGAACTGAAAGCATGACATGGAAAATTAAAGTCAGTTGTTGTTTTTTATAAAACATTTCTGCAGGTCAGGCGCTCCAAATTCCTTCTCAAATCCTTTTGGGTGGGTGTGATTTCTTCAACTAAATGAATAAAGTGTAAAAAATCAGCGTATGCATGTTTTGTAGCTTCAGTTTAATCACAATCTTTGCAGGTTTTTTCTTCTACATGATGTCTGAAGACGTTTAAACACAACATTTAAAGTCTGTATTCAGGCAGTGTTGTTGCAACCATCTTTTTCTCACAAGCAGACAAACCAGCTTTGAGGCAGTTCGTGTTCAGCTGTTTAAAATCAGGATATTTTTGTTATCGTAGACATAATTATGGAAGAATTTCAAACAGTGGATGACCTTTATGGCCTCGCAGTCATTACACAAAGAAACAAACACGAGCTGTGTTTATTTTAGCAAACGCAGCGATAAACCACTTTCTGCCTGTTTTATTTGGAGAGAGAGAAGGTCACCTGTCACGTCTGCATTCTCAGCATACCTCTGCAGTTTGTAAAATCCTCGGGGAACTTGTGCAAGAGCCCGACCGGAACCACTCAACTCACCACGAAGCCCTGCGAGAATCGTTGCGATGCACCAACAGTTAAAATGATGACAATGATAGCAGCTCTCTGCTCCACACAGAGGGCTGTGGTAGCTCGGTGGCCTGTGGTTGTGTCAGGAAGGACATCCGGCGTAAAAGCAATTGCCAAGTCTTTGTGCGATTTAGCTTCAGTGACCCCTGAAGAAGGGAGCAGCCGAAAGAAAAAAAACTCTTCATAACATTTACCTTAATCTAAAATCATTTTCTTTTCCTTCAAAAACATTGTTTTTGTTTGTTTGTTTGTGCTTTTTTTCACTCTTTCTACTTAACTACTTTCTGTTTTTATTATTAATTATTTTAGCTAATAGCCTTTAGCTACTTGTGCCTACCATTCAGCTACTTTAGATTTTATCCAGACATTTTTTTTTTTTTTGGTATAAGCTTGCCTTTCAGCTTTTAGTTTGCCTTTTGCTACTTTCAAGTACCATTTTCCATTCAACCTTTATTTATACAGGTTAATCAGGTTGAGCCTCAGAGACTCATTTTCAAGAGACCTGGATTTTACTGCCTTTAGCTGTTTTTAGCTAAAATTTTGAAACTTTTAGTATTGTTTGCGACATTTAGGAACTCTTTAGCTTCTGTCAGTTAGCCTTTGGCTACTTTTAACTAACCTTTAAATATTTGAGAAATTTTAGGTAATGTTTAGCTACTTTTATCTATGATTCAGCTACTTTAGATTTTATCCAGATTTTTTTAGGTTTTAGCTAGCCTTTAAGTTTTTAGTTTGCCTTTTGATACTTTCAAGTACCATTTTACTGCCTTTAGTGGTTTTAGCTAAAATTTTGAAACTTTTAGCATTGTTTAGGATCTATTTAGCTGATGTCAGTTAGCCTTTTTGCTACTTTTAACTAACCTTTTTCTACTTGAGAAATTTTAGGTAATGGTCTACTACTTTTCTCTACCATTCAGCTACTTTAGATTTTATCCAGATGTTGTTGTTTTTTTAGGTATTAGCTAGCCTTTAAGCTTTAAGTTTGCCTTTACTTTTAAGCAATATTTTATTGCCTTTAGCTTTTTTTAGCTAAAATGTTGAAACTTTTAGCATTGTTTGTGACATTTAGGAACTTTTTAGCTTCTGTCAGTTAGCCTTTGGATACTTTTAACTAACCTTTTTCTACTTGAGAAATTTTAGGTAATATTTAGCTACTTTTATCTACGATTCAGCTACTTTATATTTTATCCAGATTTTTTTTTTCAAGTAATAGCTAGCCTTTAAGCTTTTAATTTGCCTTTACTTTCAAGCAATATTTTATTGTCTTTAGCTGTGTTTAGCAAACAGTTTGAAACTTTTAGCATTGTTTGTGACTTTTAGGATCTCTTTATCTGTATAAATAAAGGTTGAATTAATTTAGCTTCTGTCAGTTAGCCTTTGGCTACTTTTAGCTAACCTTTTTCTACTTAAGAGATTTGAGGTCATGTTTTGCTACTTTTAGTTCCTAAACGGATCAAATTAAATAAATTAATGCTTTAATTTGGCTGAGCTGAGCAAGAGGCATGACAAGCAATAAAATAAGAAAAAGTTATGCTTCTTTTAGCTTCCAGCTCATGTTTTTGCAAGTTTTTTGTTCCGTTTTAGCTTCTTCAGCTGTTGCATTGTTATAGAAAATGCAGTTTCTTTCCCTTGTTTTGATTGATGTTCCATAAAAACATGTCAAGTTTAGAGGTGGCACAGATTTGTTTAATGGGACACGTTAACACTAACATTGTTTTATTTACAGGTTGGGTTCATTTTAAGTGCCGCGGACTTCCTGAAGCTCGTTTCCAGGTGTAAGGTCGTGAAAATAAAAAGTTTAAAAGAAAGATGCCAAAATGTGCACGGACAAAAAGTGAATGAGTTTAGACTTGCTAGGCCAAATTAAAGCAGCACACGGTTAGATGAGTGTTTGCCAATTGTGAGGAGTTTCAGAGAATGGGCGTAGATCAGAAGTAGGCAGTGACACACGAAGCTGATTCTCAATGAGAGCTAAAATGAGCCTCGCCTGCAGGTTCAGCAGTTTCACAGCTTAGAGGAAGCTGCTCAGTGTGGCATCCAGGGATGGTTTACATCTGGTGAGATGCTTTGCACCATGTACCATTTTTTAGATTTATCTCTCCAAGCCTTCTTTTTACCCTGAGCCCAGTCAGAGGCAGCTCATTCTGCTCAGATGACTCAGGTTTGAGTTAGTGTCAGGGCTTCAAACAACATGTTCAAATTATTTAAAGTGTTTCCTTACATTCTCGTCTGTTATCTGTTTGACCTTTAATGAGCTCTAAGTGGTTTATGGCTACAAGGTTAAATGTTTTTTGGAGTGAAATAAAATCTTTCAGTAGTTATTAACTGCATGAGTGGACAACTGATGGTTTAATGCATCATGATGTTGCTTGCTCTCTCAAATGCTTATTACAAAACATTTAAGGGGTTCAGGTTTATTAAAAGGTGGTTCTGCAGAATGGTTATAAACACTTAACGTCTTACCTGTCGTACATAACTTTTTGAACTGGCTGGATTTGGAAAAAGAGTTTAATTCTGACCTGGTTTAAAAGCTAAACTACTAAAGATTTTGAGTGCTTTTAAAAGGCAATACAATAATTACGTTATACTGATGATGTGTCATTAATATTTAAATATTAAATTTAAAGCTAAATTCCTAAAAATTTAAATGACTAAAGCCAACACAGAGAATGTATGGCTGCTCCTCAATGAGCACAGGTAAAGTAAGATAGCTGGAGCCTTTAATTATTTAGTAAGAAGAGGTGTATTACATTTTAATGTGCATTTACATTGTCAAATCAGTTTGTTAAATGTTATATATATATTTATATATATATATATATATATATATTTACATACACATATACATGCACACACGCATATATACATCTGTATATAGCTAAAAGCTAGCTAAAAGTCATTGCACACTGTTCCTCATCAAGCTTTTATGATTTCCTGTATAAACTGCATGCTTTTTTATAAAAAGTTGAATGTGTGAAAACAGCAAAAAAAATTATGACAACAGAGCTGAGAGGTGCACCTCCATAATGTAAATCCTTACCAACATGTTATAAGTCAGGGGTTCCCAACTCTGGTCCTTGAGGAACACCAGTTTACGTGTTTTAGTTGTTTCTCTGCTCTGACACACCTGATTTTAATTGATGGGTAATTAACAGGCTTCTGCAGAACATGAGGAAGTAATTAAACCACTGAATCAGGTGTGTTGGAGCAGCGAAACTATTAAAATATGCAGGATGGCGTTCCTCAAGGACCAGAGTTGGGAACCCTGTAATTTTTCTTATAAACTGTTAGATTTTGAAACTGTTTTATTAATTTCCCATTGAACGTAAAGAAGTTTTCTTGCTGGAGGCGACCCTCAGGCTGTTGTGTTTCTTTGTGTCAACGGGTGAAATACAGATCCAACAGGACATGAGCAGTTATTTGTGCATGTTTAATGTCTGAACAAAAGGTTCACGTGAGGCCCGTTCCTGATGCTGAGAACCCCTCAGCGAGTTCAGTCTCAGAGACAAATCCTTTATTTACCCATTCTGTCTGACAAAGCAGATGTTAGCATTTCTGTCACGCAGACATTCATTCAGCTGCTCATCTAAAGCCGTCCCACTTTGTTTGACATTGGCTTTAGCATAAAAAATCAGCTCAATCCGGAGTAATTTTCTAAAAGTTGTTGTTTTTGACATACAAAAGAGAAAATCTGGTTTCTGTCAAATTAGTTTTACAGATTTTGATGTATTGTGCATGCAGCTATTCTTCATCACATGTGTCTGCAGGAACATTGAAAATGTAACAATAACTGTCGTGCTGGATGACTACCAGGCTTTAAGGGAAGCGATTCATTTAAGGCCTCACATATAATCTAATGGCTCGTGAACTTATTCAGCTTTACAAACTGCCTATACATCCTGAAACAACCTGGAATTATGCACAAATGGAAACCTATTTTTTTCAACAACAAAAATAAATTGGTGAAATCATAGTTTATGACTAATAGTGTGAATGTTTATGAAGCTGTCACTCTATTGTGATCCATTTCTTTTCTGTACGTTGTTCACCATCTTTCTCGTTCCACAGTTTTTGCTCTATTTCAACAAATCATTTGTAAAAACGTTTAGCTTGTCCAGGAGAAGGGTGCTATGACTTTTATTTGTGCAACTTTAGCTTTTTTTTTTTTTTAATATTTAGCCTTTTCTGCCATTTTTTTCCTCATAGAAAATTAATTGAGCTCATTCTACATCCTTCAAATCTTTAGATACGTTTACAACATTTTACTGTTCATTTTACTTTTGTTCTAGTTCAGCTTATTTCACCTGCCTTGTGCAAATTTACACATATTTTCAGCTACTTTCAGCTAATTTCAGCTGTTTTTTTCCTGCTAACTACAACATTTTTTCATGCTTCTTCTAACTTCTTTCTACGAATTTCAGCTTGTTATGCTCCTTTCAGTTTATTTCTGCAAGTTTAATCTTTTCCTGCTATTTCAGGTACTATTTAGCTGGTTCTATGCTAATTTCAGCCTTTTCAGCTAATTTCACATTTTTTGCACTTATTTAAACTTTTTTTCAGCCTAATTCAGCAAAAATTCTCTTTCCACTTCCTTCTTGTAATTTCAACTTCTTCCTGCTTTTCAGCTAATTTCAGCTTTTTTTCATATAATTTCCATTTTTTTCTGCTCATTTCTTCTTCTTACAGTCTAATTGGGCAAACATGTTCTTTCTGCTTTCTTCTGCTAGTTTAAGCTTGTTCTACCTTTGCAGCTACCTTTTAGCATTTTTAGCTAATTTCAGCAGTTTTCAGATAAATCCAAGTTTTTCATGGTAATTTCAGCTACTTTCAACCTAATTAATTTATTTCTGCTAATTTCAGCTTGTTATGCTCCTTTCAACTTATTTCTGCTAGTTTCAGCTTTTTCTTCTATTTCAGCTACTATTTTATATTAAGGTTTTATGCTAACTTGAACTTTTTCAGCTAATTCCACATTTTCTGAACTAATTTTAGCTCCTTCCACTTCCTTCTGGTAGTTTAAGCTTCTTTCTGCCTTTTAGCTACTTTTCAGTCATTTTTTGTTGCTAATTTCAGCTTTTTTTCAGCTACTTTCCTAAATTTTCTGGTAATTTCTGATTATTTAAACTTGTTTCAGCAAATATGTGTTCTTTCTGTTTTCTTCTGCTAATTTAAGCTTGTTCTTCCATTTCAACTACATTTCAGCATGTTTATGCTAATTTCAGCTGTTTTTCAGCAACTTCTTCTGCAATAAGCATTCACATTGAATTTTCACAGGAAATGCAATTTCTCTAATCTAAATTGGGAACTGCCTAGAAGACAGCAAGATTATTTGCTGTATATTTGTTATTTCCAAATATATTCTAACACAAACGTATTTAGGCTTTTACTGAACAACAAACAAATTTAATTAAAATGTTTTTTGGGGTGTGTAGACTTTTGCACAGCCCCGTGAATGTGGCTTTTACCCACATCGTTTTAAGCTCAAAAACTCAAGACCGAAACATGCAGAAAATAAACCTTGCAGCACATTCTGTACGTGGCTGTAAAAACATCCAGCTTAAAGTGGGTCAATAATAAAATGCTATTTTAACAATAAATCACATCTCAAGCTCAGATTTCTCCCCCTCCTCTTGGCTTCAATGATTTTCGATTACTTTTGTAACTTTTTTTTTTCTTTTTCTGCAAAATCCTCCTTCCGGATACATCGAGAGGTTCTGTGCTTCATCACTCGCACACTTCATCAACAGAGAGAGAGAGAGAGAGAGAGGGAGAGTACCGACTGGAACATCTCTGAAAACTGCATCTCAGTAAACAGATGCTTATTTTGGCACCGTCTCACATCAGTCAAAAATATTTCCAAGAAATGATCAGTTAAAAAATTGTTTTTCAATTCCTCCTCCTCAGTCACATTTGACAGCAACCAGGGCTTGGACCGGCAGCTCTGTTGATGTGGTTGCCTATAGCAACCGGAGGATACAGAGGATCGCTGTTCGACTGTGTGGTAATGCAGGGAGCTGTCTCAGTGTCATGAAAAGGGACACACTCAGAGGGGAGGGGAGGAAATGTTAAGATGTGCACAGCAAACGTTTGTTTTGAGAATAAAACACGAGCTTGAACTCGTAAAACTTTACAATCAGTCAGATTTTAACTGTTGTGAGAGGAAACAAGCACTTGGATTAGAAGATAACCTGTCAAAGAAGCGTTACTCACATGAACACTTTATACATGTAAATGTGTAAATGTTCTAAATACCATCATCATACACTGATGAAATATGTGCTCTGCGTTTGACCCATCACGCACAACATGCACCCTAGTGGAGCTGCGGGCAGCTATTGTTAAAGCTTTGCATTAAGCTCCTGGAACCATGGTTTCAAGTTCAGAGTTATTCTGTGCACGGATATTTTATTGTCTCAGACCTAGTTTAAAAATAACGAGAAGTAACTTGCAGGCTGTTAGTGGTGAGATTAACAGAGAACATTTATAACCCACAGTCCATAATCGTTTCATCCCGCGTCTTAGTTTTTGTGTGTTACCAAAATATTTCACAGATTGGTACGAATTTTCAGCAGTTTGTGTTCAGTGCCCTGAGATGACTTCTGTTGTGACGTGGCGCTACATAAATAAACTGAATTGAATTGAATTAGAATATAAGATCGTATTGAAGATGGCTGCCAAAGCCAACTGATTAAAAAAAAAACCCAGAAGATACTCATTTCAAATAATGAAATCAAGTCCTCAACTATTCCAAATGATGCAGTGTAACTGAGTTTACTCCAGAAGTTTCTCAGATACTATACTGATATGTAATCTTGAAATGTGTGTCAGCGTTTAATATAAACCAAACATGTTTATCTGCATGCTTTACTTAAAACATCTGAGCATAAAAACCATATTTTTTGGACTAAATGATGCTTAAAATACTTTAATTCTCTCAAAAATCAACAGTGAGCCTTATAATCAGGTGCGCCTTGTGTATTAATTCTGGTTGTGCTTACTGACCTGACCTTAATGCACCTTATAGTCCAAAAAATACAGTAATCATCCATACATCAAAATAACTGAATTGCATGGACATCACCATTGATGATATTTTTAGTCACTTCAGTCACTTTTTTTTTTTTGCGACCTCACACTGTGCCCTGTTAAGGATGTTTTTTTTTTTTACCTCCTCTTTCCTCATATTTTCCCTTTTATTTATCTAAACGAAAAGGGCAGCGCTTCCCACGAGGCTGCAGCCTCAGGCATCCCCGTCTACACATGTTTTCTTTGGACGGCTGCACTGAAATGTAATTTCATTGTGCTTCCGTGCAATGACAATAAAGATTGATTCTGATTCAGCTGTTTCTGTAGGTAAACAAATGGACGTGGTAGTCGGCAGCCAGTCATAAATTTAGCTATGAAATTTTTGGTTTGAGGACAAATTAACCATCAAGATGAGGGAAAAATGCGTGGATTTTTGATTATCACTTTATGAATTGCTTTTGACTGGTTTGTATGACATTGCTGTGCACATCTGTAATCAATGGTACAGATATTAACCTGAAATTTATAGTAGCTGAGAGTAATCCCCCAACACAAGCTTTAACAGCTTCCACAAAATATTTGTTTACAACTGATATGGCACAGCACAAAATTACTTTAAAAATGTATATATTTTAAGCTGGTTCAAGCCCTTATTGACATGATCTGCTGTTTAAAGGTCGAACCCATGTGCAGGTTGGCGACAAGATACACCAAATGTAAAAGTAAGTTATGATACGTATTTACAAAACAAAAACAGAGCTGACGGGGCAGCCAAAAACTTATTTCTAGGGAGATGACAAGCGGAGCAGACACGGAACATGGAGCCTTGGAAGGATAAAGCACAGACAAGGAGGAACACAGAAACACAGATTTATATACAGACACCAACAAACAGATAATGACAAACACCTGGGCAAAAAACAGTTAGGAGCAGGTGGGAGCGTCAGGAGCTGACCATGTGGGGGAAAAACACTAGGGAACACAAATCCTCACACTTATTACATGTAAAATACTTACAATAGGCTCTTGTTGAGTGGACGGAATCCATAAAAGGTTACCGTATTTTTCGGACTATAAGGCGCACCGGATTTTAAGGTGCATTAAGAGAAACAAAACAGTCAGATAAGTCAAACTTTATTCTCATTCACAATAACTCTCAACATTGTTCAGATGTACCGCATAAAATCGGTTCGAGGTCAGTAAGCACAACCAGAATTAATAAACAAGGTGCACCGGATTATAAGGCTCACTGTTGATTTTTGAGAAAATTTAAGGATTTTAAGTGTCTTATAGTGCGAAAAATACAGTATACGTCTTTCAAAGATCCCATTTTACAGCTAACAATTTTGAATTGTTGCCTGCAAATACTGACTGCAAATAGCAGCATTACATTTTAGTTTGAGATGTGATTCTGACCACTTGGCAAGTCCAAATTAAGTTTAATTTTCTCCATCCAAAACTTTTCTGTGAGCTATTTAAAGCCAGTCGGGTGTAGTAAAAGTCCCAACTTGAACGTTTTTGTTTAAATCAACACATTTGGTCATGATTTAGATCTCGCACCTCCACATTTTGTCTGACAAAACAACTGTACATCATCCACAGTTGCACTGTTGGTGTCCACCCGTTGTCACAATGAGCTTTAGAAAAGCTGTGAAATAACTGCTCCTCATGGGGCTCTGGCCCCGACCCAAAAGCTGCAGATTACTGAAAGGAAATGTCTGCAGAGAGGTTGACAGCACAGCCTCTGCCCTGTGGGAGTAAGAAGGGTCATGTTTGTGTGGATATCAAGTGGAATTATGGCACAATGAGAGTAAAATCCTTCGCTTCGATGCAGAATGGGTGACAAAAGGTGCACGTTTACTGGATTTCTGCCAGGCTTCCTATTTTGTTGAGCCTTCTTTGCAGGGCAGGAAGTTATTTTTGGTGGAACTATACAAAATCAAAAGAAATCTGTTTATTTTTCAATATTTATAAAAAAAAAAACAGTTAAATGTTTCACGTTCGCGGTAGTTCATAAAATCTGAATGACGAGAAAAAAATGTGGATTGTGTTTTGAAGTGGAAGGTTTAACCAGAAATGAAACGGCTTGTTTCTGACAACTTGAAATTTCCAACACGTTTTTACTGGATCATTAGTAGATCTCCTTACGTTACATGAAGCTCAATCTTTAGAAATACCCAACACTTTTTAGGTAAATATAATTTGTCATTTTGTGTGCGTGTTTTTCAATTCAATGAATGAAGAACATAGTCATTTAAAAAAGTCATTACGTACCCTGTTATAAAGTAAAAATAGAATCAATGGACAGTAAATACGTTTGCACCTTCACTTTAGGAGGTGAAGCTGCTCCGTTTGCTCCAGTGAGCAGATGTCCATCAAAAACAGATTCTGACATTCAGTCAACCTTTATTTATACAGGTTAATCCCACTGAGCCTCAGGGACTCATTTACAAGAGAGACCTGAGACAAGGTTACAGTTTTGACCTTAGTTTAAAAAATAGTGATTATAGGGTATTTTCTAGCAGCAATACATAAGATAAGCCAGTTACCAACCAGGTAGTAACCAAGTATAGGTACTAGGTATATACCATGTATGCACCTGGTGGTACTGTATTAAATATTACTGTTATTTTGTGTCCTTCCAGTTTTACACATGCCTCATTGTTGAACAACTTTTCTTTTCTTTGTGGAACTGATACATTTGAGAGACCACACCATTCAATAGAAAAAAGCTACAGCCAGTTCCCCAAGAGTTTCACACTGACATCACACTTTTTGTTTTCCAGACACTCCCTGGCTTACTGGGGTTTAACTTTAACAAGGAGCTCATCAGAATCTCATCGTGTACATTTGTTTACATGTATCAACACGGACCAGAAGCTGTGTGATAATGAGTCGTGTCGAGATGACATGAGCGTCTGCAACGGTTATTTCAAATTCAGACTTTTAGCACTTTGTTATAAACGTCAAAGAACCGAGTTGTGTTTTATTCATTTGTGGCCTCGATGGTTTTTTGAAGAAAACGGATAATCCAATTTTAAACGTGCATATTTAAACGTTTCTCAAAGTTTATGCGTAATACTCCAGGCATAAAATCCAACAATGTTCAGTCAGGTCATCTGGATGGTTCTTTTTTTTTTTGTTGTTGTTGAGAGGTTTCGTCCTTCATCCAAAGGACTTCATCAATCCGAGGAGCCACAAACAAACCGAGTCCCACAAGCAGCAAACTGGTTGGTCCACTATGTGGGTGTGCTGCTTGTGAGACTCAGTTTGTTTGTGGCTCCTCAGGCTGATGAAGTCCTTTGGATGAAGGACGAAACATCTCAAAAAAAAAAAAAAAAAAGAACTTTGTTGGATTTCAAACTCTGAAATTATGTTTTCTACTCTGTCGTGTGTGTCTAAACATAATTAATAAAACAATTTCAATGATAAAGTTAAAAGAATTGTCCAGTTGAAGAATTCATTAATCCAAACAAAAGTTTTATAGCCGTTTTTAAAGAGTGGCTTGGCTTCATTAGAGAAGAAAACAATTTTCTGAAAAAGTTCTGACAGACCAGTTATTGTATTGTCATTACTGTGCACAAAAACAATCACTTACTTTGGCTGTTAGAGATAAAACACGACTGATATCAGCTCGCACGCAACCCTGAGCGTTAGCTGAACATTTCATATTTCATAATTGTGTGAGCCAAAGACGGGTTTGTTGTTTCGCCTTGGTTCATTTATTTAATCCCTGAATATTTATCCGGTAGAGTTATCATAAATCCAAACAAGAAACGATTAGATTTGTATACTTTATTATTTTGCATGACAAAATACAGTAATTATTTTTATCCTGTTGATGGCCTTGTACTTGATGATGTAAACAGACTCAGCTCAGAAGCTGAAGTCTCATTAAAGCAGCACTACACACATTATGCTTGTTTCTTAATGGCAGAAACTATATGATCGTTGCAACATGGTATTTAACTATTTTATTATTCTAAACTTTTTATAGGCTGTATTTATTACAGCTGTTACACGGTGGAAGTCTTGCTGTAAGATATGAAAGAAAACAGGTTTTAAAAAGGTTTGAATTAAACCTCATGATAGTCTTCACTCATTTGCTTGTGATTAGAGAAAAAGTATAAAAACATGTGAGATGCAGGATTTAATCCAACGGCTTTCAAAAAGTAAAAGTAAAACCGAGCAGTAGAAGAAACCAAACACCAGCGTGAACCATGGGAGACTAAAAACGATGAGAAGAAATAGACAAACAAGAAAAGCAAAGACAGAAGGTAATTGATGAATCCAACATTTTTCAGTCAGGTCATCTGGAC
>NC_056509.1:41679694-41691124 GCF_014905685.2 Nematolebias whitei
CGTGTTTATTTAGAGCCTAACACACACGTCACTCCAAGCACATTTCAGTTCACACAGACTAGTTAATTAGTACAAGTAAGGACTTCTTAAAGCACTTCTATGTTTTTTTTTTTGTTTTTTTTCTAAAAACACTAAGTGACAGATCAGACAGGGTTTTTGAACAAACAGATGACAGTAACGCACCACCAAAACATCTGTTAATAAGTGTTCTGCACATGTGCAGTGATGTTGTTGGAGCAAACCAGTCACTGACTGTGAAAAAAAAAAAGAAGATTCTAAGACTTTTTAGCTGAGATGATTCTACAATTAATGATAATTATTGTGGTTAACCCTCAATATAAAATTCACATGCTTGCTGTTAATTTTACAGTCAAATGTCTGCAGACTAAAAATTTTAACTTTTTGGAAGGGTGTCAGGACAATCTGTCCATATATTGTATGTATATAGATAGTGTTAAGACTCGAGGAACCCAGAGTAGTATGAGACCCGGAACGAGGCAGACACAGGTGGGTACAAAAGTAACGGTGTTTATTATTTACAGTAATAGACAATTTGCTTCTCTGCAGCTCCTGGAAAAGGAGGGAGATTGTCAGAGGAGGTCGGCAGGTGGACAGGCAATATTAATGTGGTGATGTTCTCTCTTACAGATTTGAAGGTGTCTTTTGGGTCCGACTCCAAATCCTTGGGAGAGCTCCAGAGGGGAACAAGGCCAAGGATCCAACAGAGCGAGGAAGGTTGGCAACTGGTGGTTGGCAAGGCACGAGGAGAACCAAGGAAGGACCGGGGGAACCAGGACCGAGGAGACAGGAACACTGGAGCTAAGAAGAAACTGGTAAGTAGATTTACTTCATATAAACTTTACAGGCCGGAGGCACAAATATCATTAGATGGTCAATGCTCCAGCAAAGAGTAACACTGGACTGCAGCCTTATGTAGGAGGTGATCCTCATCAGGTTGATGGCCGACAGCTGTTGACAATTAGCGGCCATCTTGGACGAGGAGCTGCAGGCAGTGGTACTCTTTCAGATAGATTTATTGTAAAGTTAATGTTTGCTGTATTTCTTTTTTCCTCCTTCATTATATTTACCTTATCTTATAATAATGGAACGAAAAAAGACTATAATTTCAGGGATCCAAAAATAATCACACCGTTGCTGTTTTTAGTTTTATCTGTTTTATTAACTGCAGCACGGTGGCACAGTTGGTAGAGCTGCTGCCCCTCGGCGAGAAGGTCATCGGTACGAATCCCGGCCGGGTGGCCATTCTGGGTGAAGTTTGCATGCTCTCTCTGTGCGTGCGTGGTTTTACTCCAGGTACTCCAGTTTCCTCTCACAGAGCAAAAAACAAGCATGTTAGGCTGAATGGTAGCTCTAAATTGTCCCTAGGTGTGAGTGAGTTGTTTGTCTCGTTTGTCTCTATGTGTCCCTGTGATGGACTTGCGACCCATCCAGGGTGTACCCCGCCCCTCACACAGTGATTGCTGGACATGGGCACCAGCGACCCCCGTGACCCAAAATGGAATAAGTGGGTAAAGAAAATGGATGGATGGATGTTATGCTGCATGCATTGGCTGTTGTTCATTTATCGCTCTGAAAACAGGGAAGCGATCATTGCATGGAGATTAAAGAAACATCGACAGCCAGGTGAACTTTGCCATAAAATGTTGCTGCAGCTTGACTGCTCTTGCAAGACAGGAAGTATCCAAAAGTTTTGAAATCTTTGCATGGGGTCGAGTTATTGATTAACAACGCTGATGCTCCAGAGGCACACAGACTCCTTACACACTTTAAAAATGCTACTTTAGAGCAACTGTGATGTTTGTGTGCATGGTTTCCAATGAGATATGTGTTCTACAGCTGGTGGGACATTTGAAGCCAAACTTTACATCATCATCACCTTGAAAATCTGTTGTAATGTCAGACCATGACCTGACTGGACCTTCATATTTCTGTGAAGAATAACAGAAAACGGTGAAAAGAGAATCAGACAGACAGCAGGGATGTGTTTTATATGTGTGTCTGTGTTCCTCTGTGGTTACTCAGGCATTTCTCCGTCTGTTATTATGGGCAGAAGCCCACCACAGAAGGCACATATTGAAAAGAAGAAACCCCTCAGTTCGTAATGGAGGAGAGACGACTCTTGTTGTTCACTGACATCTGTTTAGTCTGGGGGGCACCATTAAATATGAAGCAGAATCAAAACCAGAAAAATGTGACCATATAAATATATGTATTTTATTCAGCATTATTATAAAAACACTATATTCTTCGTATATTTCTTGATTTATTGTGCATTTGTTATTTGAGATGTTGTCTGCCTAAAAAAAACAAAAAAAAACCCCATAAGAAGCAGCTTAATATTTTATACACTTGTTGAAGATGAACATGTTATGGAACAGTTTCTGTCCGTCCATCCGTATGTCCTTAAACATCCTCTTGTCTCGCCCACAACATCTGCTCAAGTTATTTAACCAAACTTCATACGCATACAGGTTCATCTCAAAAATGTAGAATGTCATGAGAAAATTATATATATTTTTGTCAATCAATTCAGAAAATAAAACTGATATTACATAGATTCGTTACACAGAGTGAAATATTTCAGTTTTATTCTTGTAATTTTGATGAATATGGCTTATAAATAATGACAAACCATCAAAAATGATTTATCTAAAGAAGCCAGCAGGTTGAGTTGAACCTTCACTTCATCACAGTCTCGCATCCTGAGCAAGCACAAAGGCAACAGTGGAAAGGAAAAACTCCCTTTTAACAGAACCTCCAGCAGAACCAGACTCAGGACGAGCGGTCGTCTGCTACGACCGACTGGGGTTTGATGAAATGCAGAAAGAGGCACACAAGGAACTTACTGCAAAAAAAATCAAACTTGTTTAATTAAATAAAACAAAAAGGTGACGTGGCGGCAGAAACTTAGAGAACACAGATGAGTTTGAGAAGAACACGAAGAGGACCGAGACCTATGGGTAAACCAAAATGTGCTGCTGGTGAGGTGGCGACAAATGGGACTTATATGTAGCTACTAAATTTTACTCACCAGCTCTGCAGAACAGAGGGGGTTCGGTTCCGCTTGGTTCTGGTCTGACTTGGTTCTGTTTTGGCGGACCTACCCTGCCGGTTCTGGTCAGCTCTCTGGCTCAGAGTAGTGGTGGTGGGTTCCGGAGTGAGCGCCGGACCTATGGCGGGGCGTCCCTGCTCGGAGGAACTTGTGGGCTGGCTAGCAGCTTTCAGATTCGCCGGGTCTGGAGGTCCAGTTTTGCTCCAGATCTGGTCCTGTTCCCGATGGGTTCCATACGGCTCTCTGCATCCGCTGGGCACCGAAGTCACTTTATGAATAAGGACTGAACTTTTTCTGATCAGATCAAAACTTTCCCTCTACGTATTTCAGCGGAGGGCAACTGGGCAAGGCACTGTTGGCTTCTGGGAAATGTAGTCTTTATGAGTGGGGACACAGTGTAGGCTTATTGAGAGAAAACTACAAAATGGCGGCACCTGTCCGAAGTATTTTATTTTTTCGTTAACTTTACTGTACAGTATCGCGTACTGTCCCAATCACGTGAGTAACATTAAAGTTGACAATCATGCATCGTGTACACATTTTTTCCCCTTGTGTACAATCTTATTTTGAAAAGCCACGAAAGAGCGAGTCCGCAAAAGTCGAACCGCAAAGTAGTGAGGGATACTGTAAAACAAAAATGAACAAACTCTGATAAATGTTCATCACCCCGGCTCTAAGGTCAAGGGACCATTGCTATAAAGTGCTGTATAATAGTTTGTCAGTTATAATGTGCTGTATGCTGTACTCGTTATTTTATGTTCTTGGATATATTTAAGGTCTCACTCTCTATAGTTGACCAGGATCTTGTCTCGTCCATCTTGTGAACATATTTTTCCACCTGCAATTGAATCCTGGCTGCAACTATCAAGTGGCTTGTGCTGATTAAATAACTTCAATCTACGTTTTATTACTTGTTGACCTTCCTAGACAGTTTAATTTGATCAACCTCATGCCTGTCACTGATATCTAGTCGCTAGATGTTCATATACTGCACAGGCAGTTATGTGTAAGCTCCAACAGATGGAAAATGCCTTTTGAACCACAAATGAGATTTATAAAAACCCAACATTCCTGCCTGCATGGGCCAAAAACTCTCAGCAAACCGAACGATTCAATCTTAGATGGCTCCATTCACAAAAAGCAGAAGCAGGAAATCAAGTGCTTCCAGTCATTTTATTGGCCGTGCGAGAATCACTCTACTTCTGGTTTCCTTTGATGAGAAATAAGAAACGTCAACGTGAGTAGCTGCATCCGGTCACCGTTGCCAAGCTATACACCTCAGGGCGAAACCTGACCACGCTCAACAACAGTGGCAGGAAATTAACGACATTCCCAAAAGTAAACGGCTGAAGCTTATACAGTCTGCCTTCTCCTTTGCTCAGTTCAGAAATAATTTGTTCAGATCTATTTATTTGGATATTTTATACGTTTAATGACATGGTGTGATGTGTGGAATTTTATTTTGCTTTTAGTGTATGCACCAGTAAAGGTATTTCATATTCCCCTCCCACTCTTCTGGCAGCTGGATGGACAGTGCATCAGTTGTGTTAATCCAAAAATGTCCCTCATTTATCACCTGAGACGAGAAAAACAAAAGTCCAGCTGAGGTCAAGTGGCTGAGGCATCTGAAAGCTGCCAGACGTTGTGTGATCTTCTTTCAGGGGAAAGAGAAATATTTAACACGATACAGAAGTTCATGAAAATGATCAATCACATTTAGAATAACATTGTTCAGGCATTGCTTCAAAAGGCAGTCTTGTTAGATAAATTTTAATTGCATACATTTCTCGCCATGAAAACAGAAATTATTTCAATAAATGGTCAGTGGGTGCCAGTTTGTTTGATCCAGACTAAACTAAGCAGACGATGCTCTACTTTGCATTGTATTAGTAATATTTCATCTTAATTGATTTTAACTACTGGAAATGACCATGAGAACATTTTTCCTGTTCAAATCAAACTTTTCAGTGTTTTCCATTTGATGCAGCTGCACCTCAGGACCACAAAACAGTCACCTGTTTTATTTTTTTCTGTTTGGTTTCTTTTGTCGCATGTCATTTACATTTTTCGTTACAAAGAAATCCACCTGATTTCCAGTAAATAATTATTTCACATGGTCAGCTGATGGATTTGATGAGCCGTTTTCCCAGCACACTTGTTTCCAAACAGCTTTGTTGTGGAAAACACAACTGACTGATTGTCACACCAGAACCAGAACCCATCTGAACCGCTCCGTTTGATTTACTTGAATCACTGGAGAACAGATCATAGATTAAATGGATGGATCAGAAGAATCACAGTTTACATCAGTATTTTTGACACATTTGTTTGCTATGGACAATTCCTCATAGAGGCAACAATTGCTCAGAAAAGCACATTTGAATAAATTAATTTGAGCTCAAATAAACCCTGTCTTACCAGTACATATTTGATACATACTGGGTACATGCCTGGAATGTTCCCCATAGTAGATCTGTCCCTGTAAGTACAAGGTAACCCGTCAGATCATAATACAACCTGGTCCCCATAGAGACCATGTAATTAAATGATAGTTAACTGATATTTACCCAGAAAATACTAATACTAAACATCTTGTTAGTACTGGAGGAGTACCAGATAATTACCCTGTACTTTCCTGGTATATATTCAGTGTAGTTACTATGTTTGTAAAGGTTGCTTAAAGGGTACAAACCTGTTACTTGCTAGGGTAATTAAAAGAGTATGTGCCTGGTACCTGTAGGTGTGTTACATGCCCTGTAAGAACAGGCTAATCACTTCATAATACAGCACAAACCATTTAGGTACCAGGTATGGACCAGGTACATACTGGGTAAGTATCAGTTGAGTACTAGGTAAGTGTCAGGTATGTAGCAGGTATGCACAGGTTATGTATCAGGTATGTACCAGGTACATACCTGGTATGTACCTGTTACATACCAGTTATGTAAAAGGTACATACCAGGTATGTACCAAGTACATACCAGGTCTGTAACAGGTACTTACCTTATACTTGCACAGTACTTACCTGGTAAGTATCTGGAATGTACTAAGTACATACCCAGTACGTATTAGGTATGTATCAGGTATGCAGGTTAAGTATCAGGTATGTACAGGATACATTACAAAATGAAAAAGAAAAAGGTTGAAATAGCTGTCGACACACCGGATAAAAGAAAATCAAGGTTATAGTGTTCAATATTTCCTAAAATAATAATGTTTTTTTTATTGTTTAAAAAAAAAAAAGAAATTAAATTTGGATCACATCTTGACTTTTCAAACTTTCCGTACGTTTGACTAATAAATCTTGCAGTACTACAACTTGCTCTTAGTGGTATCAAATAATCAGAACACTCATCAGATTTGTAAATACATTAATTCTGCACGTTTTTTTTTATTATTAAAACTCAACATATGCATCTAGTTGTCCCTAAACTTTCAAGTATTCATTTGTGGCCAAATTTAGTCACTTTTTATTTTTTTAATTTAAGGATTTACTTGAGAAAGCATTAAGCTGCAGTGCCTTTTGGAGAGCGCAGTTAATTTTTTCGGTTTGATGAATTATGACCAACAGCCTCAAAGGCCACGAGACAAAGCACAGACACCCATTGATTACCCCGCTGCATAGTTACTGTAACTGAAAGCTAAAGCCTCCCACAACTCTCCGGTTGTTGCACCAAAACAGAACACAAACATGTGAAACAAAACCACATCAGAATTAGTTTCCCTCCTCGCTGCACTTGTGTCGTTTTCATCTTCCCTTTCAACAGCAGCTCATGAAAGGGAACAGCGGCAGCGTGCAGAACATGCTGTAAGACCGAGGTCTGAGGTTTGCTTGCAGCACACAATAACATTCACTGCACGAAAAACAAAAACATGGGATGATTAAAACTTTGTCCTTCAATAAGCATCTGTCAAACAAACAAATGTTGCTTTTCCCCCTCACTACAAAGTGATTTTTTAGATTGCGAGGATACAAACTGCTGCTTGAAGTTTATTTTTCTGCAAGCCGCTGAAATGTCATGTCGAGTGGCTTAATAGACCTGAAGGAATGCAGGGTTTGGTATTTGTTGGGACAAATTCTCCTCAGAGGAGAGCAGTACGGACAAACGTCTGTTAGAAAATTTTAATAAACTGCTTGTGACTTTATTGCACCAGTCCTTCACACATTAAAATGTTTTCCTGCAGGATTTGCTTCTGCTGCTACTGTAGAAAAATCCACAGCTTCGCATTATGTTGTTGCTTATTCAGCTTTCACACTATTGATTTTGTTATTTTTTTTATTTTCTGTACGTATTTTGCAATCAAACTACTTCACCACTTTGTGCTATTTCAGCCACTGAGATGTCAAAATGTTCAGCTCATTTGGGAAACGGGTACTACGACTTTTAAATGTCTGAACTTTTAAACTCAGCTCTTTTAGAAACATTGTTCTCTTTGAAATCTACTTCACCATTCAGCTTCTCCTATATTCTTTGAGTTTTAGCCAACATTAGCTGCTTTAACATCTGGTTCACCTTTTGCTACTTCTCTTGTAGTATTTTTTTAGTTTTAGCCAGCTTTAGCTGCTTTAGCATCTGGTTAGCCTTTTGCTACTTCTCTTGTTGTGTTATTTAGTTTTAGCCAGCTTTAGCTGCTTTAGCATCTGGTTAGCCTTTTGCTACATCTCTCTTGTTGTGTTCTTTAGTTTTAGCCAGCTTTAGCTGCTTTAGCATCTAGTTAGCCTTTTGCTACTTTGCTTGTTGTGTTCTTTAGTTTTAGCCAGCTTTAGCGGCTTTAGCATCTGGTAAGCCTTTTGCTACTTCTCTTGTTGTGTTCTTTAGTTTTAGCCAGCTTTAGCTGCTTTAGCATCTGGTTAGCCTTTTGATACTTTGCTTGTTGTGTTCTTTAGTTTTAGCCAGCTTTAGCTGCTTTAGCAAATGGTTAGCCTTTTGCTACTTCGCTTGTTGTGTTCTTTAGTATTATCCAGCTTTAGCTGCTTTAGCATCTGGTTAGCCTTTTGCTACTTCTCTTGTAGTGCTCTTTAGTTTTAGCTAGCTTTAGCTGCTTTAGCATCTAGTTAGTCTTTTGCTACTTTGCTTGTTGTGTTCTTTAGTTTTAGCCAGCTTTAGCGGCTTTAGCATCTGGTTAGCCTTTTGCTACTTCTCTTGTTGTGTTCTTTAGTTTTAGCCTGCTTTAGCTGCTTTAGCATCTAGTTAACCTTTTGATAATTCTCTTGTTGTGTTCTTTAGTTTTAGCCAGATTAACTGCTTTAGCATCTGGTTAGCTTTTGGCTACTCCTAGCTAGCCTTATGATTCTCTTAGCTAGTCTTTTGCAACTTTTTCCTAGCCTTTGCTAATAGTTTCTAACCAGCCTTTTGTTGCTTTGAGCTTTAAACCAACATTTTTTTTTTGCTACTTTTAGCTTCTGGCTAGCCATTTGCTATGTTTAGCCCTCATTTTGACACTTTTATGTAGTCTTTTAAAATTTACTCCAGCTTCTTGCCCCTTTTTGGTTCTAACTAATCATTTTGATATTTTGAGCTTATGACTAGTCTTTTGCTACGTTAGCTTTTAGCTCTTTAGCTTATTTTAATAGTGTTTTGATCATTTCAACTTTCAGCTAGATATTTTTTTTACTTTTAACTATAACCTACTGTTTTGCTACTTTAACTTTTATTTAGTCTTTTGCTACATTTATCTTTTAGCAGTTTGCTGCATTTTGTCTTTAACCTAGATTTTCACTGTTTTTCTCTTTTTTCTGGTGTTTTACTCCATTTAGTTAGTGTTTTACTTCTTTAAGTTTTAACAGCTTAGTTTCAGCTTTTTCAACATATTTCTGCGAAGTTGTTCAGCCCTCATAGCGGTTTCACACGAGATGCCATTTCTCTAGGTACAGTTTTTATTAATTACATCACTGTCCAGCAGTGAAAATGGCCTTTCCTCCAGCTGGTCACGTATCACCCTGAGATGCCCGACTGCTGCTGAAATGCTATAGATTCAAGGTGAAGCTGGTCTAGATCGTATCAGTCACAGAAGCACAGAGGAGCAGCATATTTCAGTGGCAGGCCGGGTGCAGATAAAGCTAATAACACCAGACGCTGAACAAATCACAGCAGCCCACAACGGGGCTGCAGACAGGGAAATGTGATGGAATGAGTGCTTTTCAACGCTCTCAGCGTGATTCCATCAAAACCAAAACAGCTACTAGCTTCAGAGCCATTACTGAGTGGGATCTGCTTTCCCGTTTCGTGCCTTCGAGGCATCATTTTTAAATAACTGTTGATTAACTCGCAACAGTTTACGATAGCCTCACGCAACAAGTCATGGTAAGGCTTTTAAAAGTCCTCAAGCAGTCCTTTGAAAGTGTTTGAGTAAGAGCTGGCAGATGCTTCTATACCATTTACTCAAAACTGCAGTCATAAAATAAATGAAGAAGAAAAAATCAAATCAGTCAGCTTCTTATATTCTTGTATGTACTCTTATATAGAGCATCTTCACTGTAAGGATTTACTCTGTGAGAAAACAACTTTTACAAAATAATTCTAGTAAAACCAAGCAAAAAAGTAATGTTTTTGTAACAGTGAAGGATGCACAAAAAAAAAAAAATCATAGTACAGTAAAGTAAAATTTCTGATTTTGGGGCTTGTGACATTAAAAATATATGTCTTGGCAGTTGTTTATTCACTTCAGTTTTCAATGTGTGAAACCCCATAGATTTAACTGTTTTCATCCTTAATGTGCCTTTTATATGCTTTATTAAGTTTAACTTGAGATAAAGAAAATAAAGTATAACACAATGTTTTTCAAGGAAGCTAACATAAATTAACGCCCAGGGTGAACAAACTGACAGAGAACTCAACACACTGGTAAAAGGTATCATACTTGCAGTTGTACACGTTGAACCACTGTTTAAGTCGCATCAGTCCAAATATGTCTAAAAAAGTGAAAAAATATGTGTTGCTTCGCTGTCTATTATGCATCACCGCTGACCACCCGTAAATGTGGGCCGGTGTGCCAAAAATCGATTGGCTGTCAATTGTCGACCATGAGAGCGTGCACGGGAGGACTTTAGCAAGAATTTAACAAGATTAACACAAAAATAATTATTTGTTTGCTCAAAATTATAATAAAGGTGTATTTCAGTTGAACTTTTCCTTAATAAATGCACTTTAATGGTCAAATCAGCTGCATTTCGCCGTGCCACCCAGGTGAAACGTAGCTGATGTGACGTTTGCTCCAGTAGTTCCAGAGTGGCACAAAGGTGGCTTTGTATGGCAAGCCAAGGGTCTCATTAATAGTCACTTTTACCTATTAATGGGACACTTGGCTTGCCACATTAGTCGAGGACCCTCTAACGACTGAAAATGGTAGTGTTCAATATTTTCTGTCAGAATGAATGAAATTGTCAGATCTCCGCCAAAAATTGGGTTAAATATGGGGGGGGGGGGCATTTACGTCGTTTCACTGTATAAGTCGCAGGCATGCTAATTTATGCAAAAAACTGCAACTTATACAGCAAAACTGATAGTAAATAAAGTTTATATACAGTTCAGGTGGACTTGGGATGGATCTTCAGGGAAATTACCACAACGTTATTGATCGGAAATTTCATTTTAGTTGATTTTATCATTGATTTTAGTTGATCTTATCACTGATCTTAGTTGATTTTATCGTTGATTTTATCGTTGATTTTATCGTTGATTTTATTGTTGATTTTATCGTTGATTTTAGTTGATTTATCATTGATTTTATCATTGATTTTATCATTGATTTTAGTTTTTCACAGATTTTAGTTGATTTTATCATTGATTTTAGTTTGTTTTTCACTGATCTTAGTTGATTTTGTCATTGATTTTAGTTGATTTTATCGTTGATTTTTGTCACTGATTTTAGTTGATTATATCATAGATTTTAGTTGATTTTATCGTTGATTTTAGTTGAATTTAGTTGATTTTAGTTGATTTTATCACTGATTTTAGTTTATTTTTATCGTTGATTTTATCGTTTTTAGTTTATTTTTATCGTTGATTTTATCGTTGATTTTAGTTTATTTTAGTTTATTTTTATTGTTGATTTTAGTTGATTTTACCACTGATCTTAGTTGATTTTATCATTGATTTTAGTTGATTTTTATCATTGATTTTAGTTTATTATATCACTGATTTTAGTTGATTCTATCATATATTTCAGTTGATTTTATCGTTGATTATAGTTTATTTTATCATTATTTTAGTTGATTTTATCACTGATCTTAGTTGATTTTATTCTTGATTTTATCCTTGATTTTAGTTGATTTTATCGTTGATTTTATCATTTATTTTTATCGTTGATTTTTATCGTTGATTTTATCGTTGATTTTATCGTTGATTTTATCGTTG
>NC_056509.1:41691134-41692101 GCF_014905685.2 Nematolebias whitei
ATTTTATCGTTGATTTTATCGTTGATTTTATCGTTGATTTTATCGTTGCTTTCAGTTTATTTTATCGTTGATTTTAGTTTATTTTATCCTTGATTTTAGTTGATTTTATCGTTGATTTTATTGTTGATTTCAGTTGGTTTTATTGCTGATTTTAGTTTATTTTTATCACGGATTTTAGTTGATTTTATCACTGATTTTAGTTGATTTTATCATTGATTTTAGTTGATTTTATTGTTGATTTTATTTTATTTGATATAGATTTTATCATTGATTTTTGTTGCTTTTATCACTGATTTTATCATTGATTTAAGTTGATTTTATTACTTATTTTAGTTGATTTTATCATTGATTTTAGTTGCACTTTGTAGCACTTTGAGATTTTTGTTAATGAAAAGTGTGTTACAAATTAAATTCATTATTATTATTATCAGCATCACTGTGCACCTTCTGTTTTCTGCTGGGAGGATGATGATGTTCTTGTCTTTGATGAGAGTGGTGAGTGTGTCCCTCTTCTCTCTGCTGGTGTTAGATACTGTAGAGGTGGTATGCTGTTACTGGGGCAGGCTCATACTTTGTTCCTAAGTTTTTCTACTTGAAACCTTGTGATTTTGTTGTTGTGGTTGGCTGATTCAGTGGCTGTGATCATCTCCAAATATTTCATATATCCATCCATCCATTATCTTTTACCCACTTCTTCCATTTTGGGTCATGGGGGTCGCTGGTGCCCACATCCAGCAATCACTGTGCGAGGGGCGGGGTACACCCTGGACAGGTCTCCAGTCCACCACAGGGCCACATAGAGACAAACAAGATTAACAACCATTCACTCTCTCTCACACCTAGGGACAATTTAGAGTTACCAATCAGTCTAACATACATGTTTTTGGTCTGTGGGAGGAAACTGGAGTACCCAGAGAAAGCCCACGCATGCACGGAGAGAACATGCAAACTCCACCCAGAAAGGCCT
>NC_056509.1:41692111-41707033 GCF_014905685.2 Nematolebias whitei
CCCACGCATGCACGGAGAGAACATGCAAACTCCACCCAGAAAGGCCTCTGGACCGGGATTTGAACCGGGGACCTTCTCACTGAGAGGCAGCAGCTCTTCAAATATTTCACATCACCAAAATATTTTTGTCCATATTCTCTCTTTTGTACACAGTCAGATATTTATAAGAGACAAAGCACCAATGAGCCTCAATATGTTCTATCTCTGACCATCCAGTGTGTATTTTATAAGTATGTTATAATGCCTGTATTTGTAATTCCTGATCCTTGCTGTTAATACGCAGTGAGAACATAAGGTACAATACATGTTTTGTTTTCTTTAGATAACTATTTAAAAAATAATCATCATAGTTGTTTTTAAAATGTGACCATTCTTGGGTGATGTACTTTATACGTCTAGTCTTTAAAAATATTTTCCAAAAGGAGAAAAAAAGCATGTGAAGGAGTCTTTGTAGCCCAGCTCTGGTAATATGATCTCTGTTTGTGTTTGCATTGTTGGCATACCGCCGTGACTTTCTCTTACTGTATGTCTGTTTCACACAGACACGCTTCACACACATTGCTTTATGCACCATCCCAGGCAGGAGGGAGAACGCAGGGGTGACCTGTCTGAGTCAAACTGATGCAATTTAGATCCCAAAATAAGATGGATGGAGAGGTTGTTCCAGCTACTGTGGACTTTCAGAAATTTGGAAGAAACATTTTATTTTTGTGCTGCTTTAAGAATTGACTTTTTTTTATTGAAACACAGGTATCCAAATATTTGCATTAGTGTGTATTTTGGAGCTTATGAAGTTAAAAACAGTCAGATTTGCAGCTCTTTTACAGGGATTTTAATGACAGTGAGGCTTGGATGGCTTCAAGTTTATTTGAGTTTTAACAATAAGAAAACTTAAGTTGTGTTCTACTCTAAACCAGGGGTGTCCAAATATTTT
This sequence comes from Nematolebias whitei, assembly GCF_014905685.2. Taxonomy (NCBI): domain Eukaryota; kingdom Metazoa; phylum Chordata; class Actinopteri; order Cyprinodontiformes; family Rivulidae; genus Nematolebias; species Nematolebias whitei. The sequence continues at coordinate 41,693,046 of NC_056509.1, forward strand.
CATAGGTGAGCCAGAACTGTCTAGATGAAAGGACTCGTGGGCCAGAAATTTTTGAATTTAAGAAAATTAAAAAAAATAAAAGTGTGATTTTATTCCCCCAACTCTCAACAACTTGAGCAATATTTTGGAGAAAGGCTAAAAGTTTAGTTTAAATTATTGTAGACCCAGAATATTAAGAGCCTCATAAACATTAACCATGTATTTATTTATTTTCAATTTGTATTATATAATTTAATAATAGAATATTCAAATGATGTCCCTATTGAGTTTGTTGATTCCTATAAATATTTACGTATCTTGGTCGACTCACATCTCTCTTTTAAGCTCTACGTGGAAAACCTAGTAAAGAAACTGAAAGTTAAACTGGGTTTCTTTTTCAGAAACAGATCCTGTCTAACTCTGAATGCTAGAAAACACCTTGCAACTGTGACCTTCCTTCCCTCCATTGATTACGGTGGCATTATTTACATGAACGCTCCTACAAGCACCCTGCAGTTGTTGGATGCTGTCTATCATGGTGCACTAAGATTCATAACTGGCTGTGATTATCGTACCCACCACTGCACCCTGTATTCACTGGTTGGCTGGACATAGTTAACTTCATGAAAACTCTTACACTGGTACATTTTCATCTTTTAATCACTTCTTGGTCTGCTGCCTTCATACATCTCCTCCTGCATGTCTCTGCGTGAGTGCAGCTACAGCGTGCGCTCTCAGGACATTATTACCTGCAGTGTTCACTCAGTGAGGACTGAACTTGGCAAAAGGGTCTTCTTCTACTCCGCTCCTGTTTCCTGGAATATCTTACAAAAAGATCTGAAGCTCTCGACCTTGACCTCTTTAAGTGGCTTTAAGAATCTGTTGGACTCCTGGCAGGGACCAATGCAGACATGTTCCTGTTTTTAGTTTTCTACATTCGCCTTATGATCTAGCTATATTTTTAACTATTTTTGCCATCTTATTTTACTTTGTTAAAAAAAAATCTGTATGTCTCTTTTCAAAACATGAGTTTTCACCAACTTTTAACCCGGTGTGGGTTGTTTTAGTCTTTTATTGTTCTGTGTTCTATTCTGATGCTTTTACATTAATTTGTGTTACCGTTTTTTCTTTTAATATCTGCCTTATGTCTTTAATTGTTCACCATTTTACTAATAAACTGTTGTTTTTAAATGCACTTTATAAATAAGTTAGCCTTTGAATTTCTTGTCTGATGTAGAATTTCAGCTGTTCCGCAGTCCTGGGTCTGCTTTGATGGATTTTTTTCATTTTATGATGCGTCAAATGTTTTCAACTGGTGAGAGGCCTGTCGTTTTATGGATGCGGTCTGTGTTTAGCAATGCCTTCTCTGAAAATGATGTCCAGTTGAAACACGTTTAAAAATATTTATATAGCTTTCTGCATTGATTGTGCCTTTTCAATTGAGTAAGCTGCCCATGCCACATGCACTAATGTACCTCCATGTCATCAGAGAGGCAAGCTTTTGAACTGTGTGCTTATAAATGTACAATAAATGTGGCATTTATGATTTCAAAAATGTATTTAAAATTTGAATTAGTCTGAGCACAGAACAGTGTTTCACTTGACCTCTGTCAGTTAAATGAGCTTTGATCCAGAAAAGTCAACAGCGTTTTTAATATGGTGGTCACACATGGCTTCGCTTTGCGTGATAGAGCTTTGCAGAATTTGTGGATGGTACGGTGAAATGTGTTTACAGACAATGATTTGTGGAAGTGTTCTTGAGACCATGCAGTGATGTCCAGAACACAATCAGACCTGTTTTTAATACATTGATCCCTGAGGCCTCAAGACCACAGGCATGCAAAATTTTCTCATCTTTTGTGATTTATTCAGATTCTCTGAAATGTTTTGATGATATTATAAACTGTAGATGATGGGATATTCATGCAAACTACTCCTCCGATGGTTTCCTATTCAGACATATTACTTTTACAGACTTTTGTTAACCCTGTTCCAACTTTTACAAGATGTGTTGCCTCCATCAAGTTTAAAATACTTTTTTTATTTTACTTTTTCTTAGTAAGCATATGAAATGTTTAAACTGCATTCCATTGTCAATAAAACATGTGTTTATGCGATTTTAAAATTATTGTATTTTTAATAAATAAATACTTTTTGACAATTACCAAGCAAATAGTTTTATGTACACTTGCAAAATAACAGCATGTAATAAAATAAAAACTAAATGAAGTCCCATATTTGTTCCCCTTAATTTGTGCTGTTTCCCATGACCTGCTGCGATAAGACATCAGGGTTTAAGTGAGTCCTGTGATCGTGACCCAGAAAGCTGAGAGCAATGAAGTCATTATTAAACCTTCAGAACAGCCAAAAAGGTTTATTCCCTCAACAGCCTGCAGCCTTGGTGGCTCAGTCAAGTCATTTGATCCTGTTTTTATTCAGAGAAAATGTTTTTCTGCAGGTTGTAAAGAACAGATCTGTGATCTGATGCTCTGGTCTTTGATTCTCAGTGAAGCTCTTTTACTCTCAAATAACAGAATCTTTAAAATAACAAAGGGGGGGAAAAAATCAATCTGATTGTTGTACAGCTTCAAAATCTGGCACCGACATAAAATTTAACTTGTTATCATCATCTGGATAAATATTAGTGTGTCAAATAAAGTTATTTAAAACTGGATAAAATTAAACCCCATTTTGGATCTGCTTAACCTGTCAATGATAAATGGTTATGTACCACAGCGCTTTAGGTTGCTGTGCTTGAACATTTACTTAAGAAACTTGATCTTGATTCAGGAATTCTGGCTAATTATAGACCTATATCTAATCTAACTTTCACCTAAAAAACACTCAAGAACATAGTTGCAAATCAACTGTGTGAACATTTGAATAGAAATAATCAGTTTGAAGAGTTTCAGTCAGGGGTTAGCACTCATAATAGCACTGAAACAGCACTGGTGAAAGTTACTAATGATATTCTCATGGCCTCAGAAAATGGACTTGTGTCTACACTGGTCCTGTCAGACCTCAGTTCTGCATTTGATACAGTTGATCATAATATTCTACTACATAGGCTTGAATATGATGTTGGAATTACAGGAACGACTCTAAAATTATTTAAATCATATTTATCTGATGGATTCCAATTTGTAAATGTAAATAATAAATATTCTTCATAATGTGGGTGGGGTAGGTGAAGCACCCACACCTACCCCCACCCTCATTAAAAATTTAAAAAATACATCAAAGTTAGTCATGGAGTTCTGCAGTGTTCAGTGCTTGGAACAATACTTTTTACTTGATAAATGCCTTCATTAGATAAAGTTACTAAACAGCATGGGATACATTTTTATTGTTATGCTGATGATACACAGCTATATGTGTCCATGAAACCCAATGAATCCAATCAGCTACTTAGACTAGAAGCATGACTTAAAGACATAAAAACCTGCATGTTCCCTAATTTTCTGCTTTTAAACTCAGACAAGAATGAAGTTGTGTGTTTTTTTTTGGACCTGAACATCTTAGGATGAACTTTGCAGCCTTTCACTTCCTCTGGATGGCATTAATTTGGTCTACAGTTCTAATAAAAAAAAATTTTTTTAAAACCTTGGTGTTATTTTTTGATCAAGATATATCTTTTAACCCCCACATAAAAAAATCTTCCCTTTCTGTTCCTCAGAAAGAGAAAGGAGGGGCGGGGTGGGGTCTGTCTTTCCCTGTCACTACTGCTCAGGGAGCTTCAGAGAGGTGAATACCTGAGTGAGATCGTTTATTTAAAATAATCAAGCATGACCCGAACCGAGACTTTGGTCCAGCCCCTCCATGATCACTGAGTGGGCCAGTCCACCGGTAAATGTCCCGGTGCTCCCAATACCCAGCCCGCCCTAGTTCAAGGCAGTCACATTTGTTCATAACTTTATTATTAGTAAGCCAGAGAGTTACCCGATCCAAGCAAACAGTTGCTGGAACGCACCCTTTCAAAATAAGAGAGTTCCCAGATCCTGTCCTGGCAGGATCAGGCTCAAATTAAGCACTGGGCATCAGGCTCTAAGACTGGAGTAAGGGTTGTTCCAGTCACTGTACTGCTGGCTTGGTTGCCTACCAGACAGGCCTGAAGACAAGCTGCATGCTGTGTTCAAAGACCTCCAGATCAGTCCAGGGATTGAAGCCAGAACCTTCTTGCAGTGAGGCAACTGCGCTAACCACTAAACTGTTATGCTGCCCAAATCCAAATCCTGACTTTAATATTTTCAATCTGGAGTACTTTCTTTTAGGAGTGAGAGAGTTCTAACTGCACACCTTGGGAAGAATACCTCTAACTTTTGACACCCTATCTTACACTACCCTTATACAGTACCAGTATTAATGTGGACGTCCAGTGGAGATGCAGATCACAAGTTTTCTGTGGAGATTCTCCCATAATCTGCATCTTCATGTCTCAGGTTAGACTGAGCAACAAAGTGATGAAACTGTTAAAAACACCTCTCCTCACAGCCCTAAACCTAAACCAAGTGTAAGTACTTGGTGAGTTGAAACAAAAAACAAAACATCCGTCCTTTAATTGGTTTTTCCTGCTTGGGGTTGCAGGGATCTGGTGCCTGTCTCCAACAGTCAATGGGCAAAAGGTGGGGTACACTCTAGACACAAACCAGATGATCTCAGATCGGATCCACAGTGAGACAAACAACCATTCACGCTTAAATTCGCATCTAGGGCCAATTTAGAGGCACACATTAAACTAAAATGCACGTGTGTGGACTGTAGAAAGAAACCAGAAAAGAAGCCTTACACACACAATCAGAGAACATGATTTCTACACAGAACAGTCCCAGTAAAGAGTTGAACCCTTCTTGCTCCAAGGCAACACTGTCAACCAACTGCGTCACCATGTAGCCAACAAAAATCCAGTTGACATAAATCATGGCAGAATAAATTAACTGACTTTCTACAGACAGGTACACAAGCTGAAACTAAAGGATGACATTTTGTCTGACCTCCCTCTATAAATCCAAAAATGTTTAGAGCCGTTTTTGACAGCCTGATGTCATTATGTTAAAGTCTGACAGTAATAAAATGTTGGGTGGCTTCCAACCTCTACAATCCCATGGTAACTAATTTTTAATTTCTTGCTGATGCCTCTAAATGAACACTTTGGACATATTATGTGATAAATTTTAATCAAGGAGTGGTTCATTCTTCAAGTGATTATAAAATACAGTATTTTCCGCCGTACAAGTCGCATCAGTCCAAATATGTCTAATAAAGTGGAAAGATTCATAAATACATCGCTTTGCTGTAGAAGTTGCGTCTATTATGCATCACCATTGATGCATCACGTTCGTTACGCGTCACCGCTGACAACCCAGAAATGTGGGCCTGTGTTGTGCCAAAAATCCATTGGCTGCCCAATGGCAGTCGCCGGAGCGTGCACGGGAGGACTTTAACAAGAATTTAACAAGATTACCACTTAAAAACAATTATTTGTTTGCTTGAATTTATAGCAAAGGTGTGTCTCTGTCTAACTTTTCCTTCATAAATGCACTTTGACGGTCAAACCAGCTGCACTTCAAAAGCCAATTCACGGCCGTGGGAGCGTGCATGGGACGACTCACTGCGCATTTCTTAGAAATTTAACAAGCTAACCACCTAAAAACAATTATTTGTTTGCTCGACATTATAGTAAAGGTGTGTCTCAGTTGAACTTTTACTTAATAAAAGGACTTTAACGGTCAAATCAGCTGTATTTCAAAAGTATTTGCTGCCTCGGTTCTCCGGTAGCGCGCAGACAGGGAGGAAATCAGGAAGGAGGAACGTTGCGCATTTCTTCGAAATTTAACAAGATAAGCACCTAAAACAATTATTTGTTTGCTCGACATTTTAGTAAAGGTGTGTCTCAGAAGAAATTTTACTTAATAAATGCACTTCATTGGGAAAGTCAGCTGGATTTTGCGCAGCAAAATGCAACTGATTTAAATGCAGCTGATTTGACGATTGCTCCAGTCGAGCTGGATGAAGTGGCAGACTATGGCAAGCCAATTGTGTCATTAATAGTCACTTTTACCTATTACATGACACAACGACACGCCATACTACTCGAGTGCCATCTAGCGGCTGAAAATGGTAGTGTTCAATATTTTCAGTCAGAATGAATGAAAACCGTTGTATCTCAGCCAAAAATTGGATTATAAATATGGGGGGGGAAAAAATCCCTAAATACGTTGCTTCGAAGTCGCAGGGCATAATGCAAATTATGCAAAAAAAACCTGTGACTTACAGGTCAAAAAATACGGTAGTTGAATAAATAAGGACTCTGTGATTTAGTAAGTGAACGTGTTTGTTAGTGTGGAAAAGCTATTCAATCTGAATTCTTATTTTTGGTCTTTTAATGCATCTTTTCTTGCAGCCTCGGTTGAACTTTCTGTTGGAACATACTGTTCCTTATTAATTGTGTAGGTTTGGGTTACAAACTGGGGCATTCACTGAGTCGCTGCAACGTGATCCCCTCTGACGGAGCACCATAAACCATCCAGACAAGCCCATTGACAGATGGGGGAGTTTACCTCCAAATATTGACAAAGTCTTACGTCAGACTTTCTCAGGGTCAGACCTCATGTTTCTTTAAAATCCAAAAATAGGCCACAGCTGCATTCCTGTCTCACTCTGACTCACACATACAAAAGAGCATTCTATGACGTGCTTGCATCATATCTAAAGTATACATGCCACCTTGAGTCTATACGCTTTGTATCCCAATTAAGAAACATCATCATTTATCAAACAATTATTTAAGAAGGCAAATATGGTTTATTTAGGAAAATATACACACTTTAATGTAAGAACACTCTTATTTGTACTTTGATACAGGTATGCTGTCATTATTGTCTGCTGCCAGAGGTAAAGTGGCAATAATGTTTTAGCTTAAGTCTGTGAGTGCTTTTTTGTTTGTCTGCAGCGTTAGAAAATTATCTAATGAATTATTAGATGCATTTAAATAAAGTTCTCTGAAAGTAATATTTGATAAGACTTTTATAAAAAGGATTAGCTTTTGGAGTCAACCAAATTTATGGTGTCTGCCGAAGCCAGCTGACTTTAGCTAACACATAACTGGCTCTGACTCAGTCTGTTTTACAGACTTTGAGATGAAACTTGCTGTGGTAGTAGCTGAGAGTTATTGCCAACGTATGCTTAAAGTGCAATCTGAGTGAGATTTGTCATTAAAACATTTGTTTTAATTTTCAAGCATGTATAAAACTGAAATAAAGTAATGCAATGAGATAAACAAAATGAAACATATTTGAAAACAGAGTGCAACAAAGTATAAATTTATTTCATCCCATTTTTCTCCACAACTATTTTACTAATAATATTAAGTTATTGTTTCCTTATTCTAGATGACACAGGACTGAGTATAATAAGACTTGAACAATAACCAATGTACTCACTTATCCTATGTAAATTATGTAACAAAAATTATGAAATAAATTATCTCTGATAAATTACATTTCTAGAAACCAATGATCATTAGCAAATGATAATTATATGCACATTCCTCATTCCTATATGTTTGAAAAATTGTAATTCTATAAGTCTTCTTAATCTGTTTCATGTTTGAACATTGCTTGTGTTGCACATTTTTTACTTTGTCACAATTTTACTCCACAAATGGAAAAACAAAATCTTTTATGAGTAGCATGATCAGCCATTCATTCATTCATTCAACCTTTATTTAGACAGGTAAATCCCATTGAGCCTCGAGGACTCATTTACAAGAGAAACCTGAGTTCATCAAAGAATGATGACAACAATGGACAACAGCGACAACAAAAGACAATTATAAAAAGGCATACAGATTTTAATTTTTTTTTTACAAATAAGATGGCTAAAAAAGTAACAAAAAACAGCTAGATTCTAAGGTGAATGTAGAAAACTAAAAACAGGAACATGTCTGCATTGGTCCCTGCCAGGAGTCCAACAGATTCTTAAAGACACTTAGAGAGGTCAAGGTCGAGAGCTTCAAATCTTTTTGCAAGATATTCCAGGAAACAGGAGCGGAGTTGGAGAAGGCCCTTTTGCCTAGTTCAGTCTTCACTGAGGGAACACTGCAGGTAATAATGTCCTGAGAGCGCACGCTGTAGCTGCACTCACGCAGAGACATGTAGGAGGAGATGTATGAAGGCAGCAGACCAAGAAGTGATTTAAAGAGGAAAATGTACCAGTGAGAGAGTCGACGTGAAGTTAATGATGACCAGTTAACCAGTGAATACAGGGTGCAGTGGTGGGTACGATAATCACAGCCAGTTATGAATCTTAGTGCACCATGATAGACAGCATCCAACATCTGCAGGGTTTTTGTAGGAGCGTTCATGTAGATAATGTCACCGTAGTCAATGGAGGGAAGGAAGGTCACATTTACAAGGTGTTTCCTAGCATTCAGAGTTAAACAGGATCTGTTTCTGAAAAATAAACCCAGTTTAACTTTCAGTTTTTTAGTAGGTTTTCCACGTGGAGCTTAAAAGAGAGAGATCCTGATGCATGCTCAATAATCCAGGTAGAAAAATCTAAAAAAGTTAAATCTGGTCCTCTGGACATTCAAAAAACAAAACAAAGCAAAACAACAACAAAAAAAATGTAGAAACGTTTCGTCTTTCATCCGAAAGACTTCCTCAGTCTGAGGTGCAGTATTCAGCTCAGTCTTATAAATAGCACTTTCTCAGAGTGAATCAACCAGTTTTGCTGCTGACAGCCAGAACCAGCTGCTCACATGATCAAGAAGGACCATCAGCCTTAAAGCCTTAAAAGAGAGATGCGAGTTGACCAAGATACCCAAATATTTATAGGAATCAACAAACTCAATAGAGACACCATTTGAAGATAAAATCAAAGCAAGAACTGCTGGGACCAACTTCCTGTTTGAAAAAATCATCCCTTTGGTTTTGTCGGCATTTAGGACAAGCTTGAGGTGGAACAAATTAGACTGGATGATGTTGAATGCAGATTGCAAAAGCTGGAAAGCCTTAACTGTTTTAGCTCAACAATAAACAACTGTGTCATCAGCATAGAAATATATGGATGCATCAGGGCTGCTCTGACTTACATTACCTATGTAGATTGTAAAGAGGGTGGGTCCTAAGACTGAGCCTTGTGGTACACCATTGTTGACTGTTAAATAACTGGAGGAAGTACCATTATGTTGAACACATTGCCTCCGGTCTGAAAGATAGTTAGAGAACCACCCAATGGTGTGTTCTGAGAAACCGATTTCTGAGAGCTTATGACACAAGATGTTATGATCCACAGTGTCAAAAGCTTTAGACAGGTCTAAGAAAAGTGCAGCACAATAATCCTTAGCATCCAGTGCTTCAACAACATCATTAAGAACCTTCAGTGAAGCAGTGGTTGTGCTGTGTTGTTTCCTCAAACCAGATTGAAGGCGATGTAAGATGTTAAATGAGTCCAGGTAATTTTTGATTTGAGAGTTTATCAGTTTTTCTAGAACCTTGGCTAAAATGCAGAGTTTAGAGATTGGTCGATAGTTGTTCAGTGAGGTGGGGTCTCCTCCCTTCAGCAAAGGAAGAACAAATGCTGCTTTCCAAGCATCTGGAATGGAGTTTTGGCTTGTGGAGAGATTGAAGATGTGGGTCACAGGGACTGTGGTGTTATGAGCAGCCAGCCTTAAGAAATAAGGTGGAAGTTCATCTGGTCCTGCAGATTTTTTAGGATCAAGACCTTTTTACAGTTTATTTACCTCACTCAAAAGTGTGTCTCTGTTGAACTTTTACTTAATAAATGTACTTTAATGGTCAAATTAGCTGCATTTTGCCAGGGCGGTGCAGCTGGTTTGACGGGGATGCTCCAAGCAGCGAGCAGAACGAAGGTGGGAACTATGGCAAGCCGATAATGTCATTAATAGCTGGTGAAGATTCTCAGTCATTCAGGATATAGTAAATTCACAAAAGTTCAAGACAAAAACAATAAAGTATAAAAAAATTAAGTCCAGTTGTTTTTGTCTTGAACTTTTTTGAATTTGTCATTATAGCCACGTTTACCTATTACATGTTACAACAGCATACCATACTGCTATTACTACTTTGCTTCCATCTAGTGGCTGGAAATGGTACTGTTGAATTTTTTTTTAGTCAGAATAAATGAAAACGTCATATCTCAGCCAAAAATTGGTTTATAAATATGGGGAAAAAATCCATAAATACGTCGCTTCGGTCTATAAGTTGCAAGGCATGTAAATTATGCAAAAAAACCACAACTTATAGGCTGAAAAATATGGTAAGAAACAACTTGTTTTTTAATAATTAATATAGAATGTTTTAGTCGTAATGTTTGAGAAGAAAATTCTAAAATCAGGCCTAAACCTCACCAAATAAAATGTGCTAATAGTTTAATCTGAGATAATGAAAAGGGTTTTTAGATTCTATACACAATTATAAGGTCAAACTGAGTGTTTCCAGACAGCACCACAAATTATTTCTTGTTCAAGCTTGTGAAACTGAACAGTTTGTGTATCGTCAACATTACACAACTGCTCTTCTTTTGTTGTATTTTATCGCCTTCGGCCGCTTTGGCTGCCGTTGCTTGATTTTATTAACTGGCAAAACCTAAACAACGAAACTTCTCTGTGGTAAGAGCAACAGCGTACATTTTTGTGGTGTAACAATGAACCATTTGTATTAACTCTTTTGGTGACATCATGAAAAGCAAATACCGTAATACAGTTTGGGATTTAAAAAACTTTAGTAAAAAGTTTTTGTACTGCTTCACCCAGAAAATCAGGCAGACTTATTCTTTATCTCCTGTAATATGAAGTTGAGAGAAAATAAAACTGTACCAATAACAAGATGAAAAATATGGGTTTGTGCTGAAACAGTATAAACAATTTTTGTTTTCAAATTCTACATTTGCTTTGATTAATTTCAACAATAATCACCAGACACAATGAAACGATGGAGCAGAAGTGTTTTTGTTCATCTATGCGTTTTTCTATATCTTTAGCAAAACATCTCACAAAACACTAAACAAATTTTAATGAAATGATCAGAAAATTATTGTTGACTTCTGCAATCGAATATCTTTTTGAGTCAACCCAGTTCAACATAGATGCCACAACAACCGACCTTAGAAAACTCTTAAATGGCTTCTGTAGCTACAACTCCGTCACATTCACTGATACTTAGCTAAAACTTGGTGTGGTAGTACTTTGAAGTTGAGCATCGTCCTCAACATATTATTTGAGGTCAACATTTTTTGTGTCAAACCTTGACATTGTTGGAGTGACCCCGGTTCTGTGTTGCCAGATATAAAATGACGAAATAATGTACTGTCGTTTTAAAATTATTGTATTCCAACCCAAGTTTTTATATGTGCTAAGTAAGGGAGAGCTTTCTCTGGCAATGGGGGGCAGTGGGGATAATAAGGTGTTGTGACTGGTGAATGTGTGCATAAGAAAGAGGCGCTCAAACACACGATCAGGCTGGTCAGATTAGGCGGTGATATGTGGGTGTTACTGTGAATAAAAATGTTTTTAGGTGGCAAAGAAAAACTCAAACTACTTTATATTTGTCCATTTAAAGAACTATGTATGTTACAGTAGTCCCTCGCTACTTTGCAGTTCATCTTTTGCGGTTTTTCAACGTAAAAGTGGACATGACGCACAATTGGCTGATTGATGGATGAGCCGCAAGATCGGCATGGATTTATTTATTTTTGTTTTTATATATAAATTATTTTTAATTATTTAGTATCTGCTGCACCTGTGTGCAACCCATATGTGCAGAGAGAAGCTCCCTCCTGCAGCATGTTATCTCCACTCTGCAGTGGAGAAGTGGGCGTGGCTGAGAGCGCTGGCAGGCGACAGAGAGCAGCCGGTGGCAGAGTGAGATTTATTTATTTATTTATTTATTTAAATAAACTACTACTTACTACTTGTGCTACTATTCCTACTTCACGTTTTTTCACTTATCGCGGGTGGACTGAGAATTGAAACCCCCGCAATAAATGTGGTACTGCTTTATAGTGTATAAATATCAAAGTTCATGCTCAATAATCCAGGTAAAAAAAATCAGTCGTCCTCTGGACAGTTTCTTTGTGTTGAAACATTTTGTCTTAATTTACCTGGATTATTGAGCATGAACTTTGATGTTTTGAACTACTTTAGACACGGCTGCCTTATAGGAGTTGACGGGGGAAAGGGCGGGCACCAGAAATCCTCTTATCACCATCAAACTGGTTGGCCCATTATGTGAGTGTACTACTTATGGGACTGAGTTTGTTGTGGCTCCTTGGACTGATGAAGTCTTTTGGATGAAAGACGAAATGTCTCAATACAAATAAATTGTCCAGAGGATCTGAATGAACTTTGTTGGATATATTGTATAAACCTTCAAACTGTTGTATAATAATAAAAATATATTGTATACCTGGCAACACTGTCCCTTTTTGTCTGTTTGATAATCTCATTAATAATACACAGATTTCAACTAAACTCTAAAAAAGTTATTATTGACTGAACAGCTGTAACTGATTAACTTCTAGTCAACCCAGTTCAAGATGGCTACCACAGCTATTCGAGCCTAGCCGACACAAAAACAGCTATACCTCAGTGCATTTTACACACATTCAGGTAAGATGTGGTGAGGATGTAGTCAACATTGAACCAGTCAAGTACTAGCAGGTCAAGTGAGATCTCTCAAGATATTCATTCAACCTTTATTTAAACAGATATATCACAATTACAATATAATACAGTATTGCTTAAGATTGCAGAAATTTAATCATTTCCCAGTGGAAGATACTTTAAAGCTCAGGCAATTTGCCTTTTGTTAAGGAATGTTCAGCTTTTAATTAAATATATAAATTACAATGGACTTTAAACCTTTCAGTCCTTTCCAATATGCAAAGGAAAGATTTGAAAGACCTAAGTGTTTTTGAGAGCTGTTGCTCAAGTCTTTGGAAATAAAATATGAAGAAACAAAAAATTACTTTTGCCAGCAGTTCATATTACTGGGATTATATATCACATCATCACTGCTGGGTTTCATTTTCTTCATTTGTGATCATTTAGACAAGACTTTAAGCCTTAGAACAATAAAACAATGTTGAAAAACTAATGCAAATCTCTAATATTTTTTGTTAAAGCCAAAATAATATTCATAAAATCATTTAACTGCTTCATTAATGCATAAAAACCTGAGTAAGATTGAGGAGTTCTTTAACGGCTTGAGGCTGTGTTATATAAGTAAGCTGATTTGCACACTCATTTTTTAATTGCCTTTCATGGCTGTCAGTTTAATATTCTCATTGCTTTTTACAAATAAAACATTTTGTAATAAAGAATTGATAAGTCACATAAAAATAACATTAGTTGAGAAAGATGAAAGACCTGTGCAACCTTTGACAAATCCCTGTCTGCACCAAGCTTCAGGACAGATGTTCAGGCTTGTTAGAGCTTGTCCACTCGCTGATTTGCTTTCTGTCTTTCTCAGATGGAGAACGCTTTAACAAACACATGGGACAAAAAATCATTAGTAGACTTTTCCTGTCTTTGCTTGTCTTCGGTTTTCTTTGGAGTTTGGTATTGGTCTTGTCACACTAATGTTTCTTGTTGGGGAGAAAACTTGAGCGGTATCTGTGCCTCCAGGGTCAACGTATCTCTCAGATTTAATGTTCGCTGCAGAAACTGAGAGATAAAAACTTTAATCATGAGTGAAGCAGCTGGAAAATAACCCCATTGACGCAATCTTTTTTCATGCTGATCGTTGCTAAAGGCGTTACATTTTGTTGTTCAACATGCCGTAAAAATTAGCATCTTTTGAAGTGATTGGTAAAATGATTGTGTAATAAAAACTGGCAACTGATCACATTTGTCTTGTAAGAGACAGCAAATTATTATTACAACCATTGAGCAAGTATTCACAGCTAAATTTGATACACATCGATTTCGATGAGCGATAAGGCCATACATACATACATACATACATACATACATACATACATACATACAT
>NC_056509.1:41707043-41710500 GCF_014905685.2 Nematolebias whitei
CATACATACATACATACATACATACATACATACATACATACATACATGCATGCATGCATGTATACATACAACCATACAACCATACAACCATACATACATACAACAACCATACAACCATACACACATACATACATCCATACACCCATACATACATACATACATACATCCATACATACATACATACATACATACATACATACATACAACCATACATACATACATACATCCATACACCCATACATACATACATGCATACATACATACATACATACATACATACATACAACCATACAACCATACATACATACATACATACATACATACATACATACATACATCAAATGAAAGAGTACACACAGAAAGGTAACGGAGAAACATGAAAATTTCTCATAGCAAGGACACGGTTCTCAAATTGTGATATATACTGTACATACTACTGTTGGTACTCAGGATTCCTCTCAGAAGAACTCAGTAAAATGTTATCAACTCCAACAAAGTTCAGTCAGGTCATCTGGACGGTTTCTTTTTTTGTTGTTACCGAGATATTTCGTCTCATGAATGAAACTTATTCATGAGATCAATTTAGACATGCTTCAGTTTCACTTTGAATGCATTTGTATTTTTTATTTTAATTTTCTTGGTTCAATTGTTTTCCTCACTCGCTCTAATGCAAGACGGACATCTTCCTTCCCTCTCCCGTCCTCCTCCTGCTTTTTTGCTCTGTCTTGTGTATCGGAGCTCCTATTTAAACATCTTCCGAAACGTAAAACTACTGTCATGGATCTGGTCAGCTGGACTTTCAACGCAATCGATAAAATTTTTTCAACAAAGTGACAGGGTCCTGGAGAGCCCTCATGCCCAGCTGAGATGCACACGGCAGGATACGTCATGTATCCGTGGGGAGTTTGGAAGCTGATGCGCCTTTCTGTATTGTCTCAGGAGGACGAGGAAGATGTTTATATAATTTGAATCATGATAGCAGGGTTTCTGCTTTTTGGCACCGGCGGATACCTTTGTTATCGGCTATTGAAGAAGACGGTGGTAGCAGTTTCGGCCATGGCAAAGCTGCCGACCCTTTGTGAAGGTTTGGTTTGTGCTTCGAGTACTCAAAATCAGCTGATTTACGAGCTAAATCATAAGATGGAAGTGATTTTTGAGAATTGCAGGCTACTATTTGAAGTTTATTTTTGCAAGTATACTTTAAGTTAAGTATAAGTATATCATGTATAATACAGACCATACTTGTAGTGTACTAGAAGTATACTGATTTAATACTTGTTTGGACTAAATTGGGACATTTTTATACTATTTTTAAGTATATCAAATAAAGTTTATAAAATGTAAACTTCAAGTACACTTCCTCATATTTAGTGTAAAATAAGTACACTTGTAGTATACTTAAATAAACTACTTTTTGCAAAGGGGGGGATGACTTTGGAGGGAGCTTATAAGCACAGACTAGTGGAATGCACACAAATCTGGCCATTTTGAATCAAAAATACCAGCAGAACTCAAGGTTGATGAGAAATAACAGTCTGTCTGAAAAAATCCACAATTGTGGCTTATCTGAATCTGACTCCCCCATCTGGCCTTGAAGCAGGCCGACATCAAATTTCTCCTGGGATATGTGTAAACTAAGGAAAAGCTCTGTCTATCGCAGAGAACTTCTGGGAATGCTTATCAGAGCTGTGCCGGCTGACACCAACATCTTAATAGAACTATGGAACTATCTGGAAGTGCTTCATGTTCCACTTGTTCATGTTGTCTTGTTATCAAATGCACATGTAATGTGTTAGAAATGTGCTTGCTGGTAGAGTTTTTTGATTTCTTAAATCATGTCCTGGTAAGGACAAGATGTGAAGAGATCTTTTCGTAACACCACTACCCTCTCCTCATGACTTTTTCCCCTTTTCTATCTAAAAGGAACAAGAGACCGTGCTCTCAGGAGCAGCAGCAACGTGCACTCCGCCTATCGTTCAGACGACTGTACGAACATAATCTCACTGTATTTCAGTACAATGATAATAAAGCTTATTCTGATTCTGATTCGATTTAGGCATCAAAATCATTCAGGTTTGAATGAATAACTGCACAGTAAATTTTAGGTAATCAACCACAGTTTGAGTTGTAGTCATACGGTAATGTCAACAAAATTGAACAAACTTCAGAACAACAGTTTTGTTTTGTTTTTAATTTAAAATCCCTGATTCAGTCGGGTCATTAAAATGTCCTTGGCAATCCACGGATTATTCCAGCATTTTAAAATGGAGGTTCATGAGAAAACAAATGTTCATCGAAGATGGAAAAGGCTGTTGTACAGCTTCTTATTTTTCCTAGACCATCAAAAGTTTCTGTCTTATGTTAACATCTAGGCCTGGAACCCACATAAAAATAAAGTGGTCAACTTCCACAAACAAGCAAAATTTAAGTTGTCGTGATGCCACCTCCTATTTTGTTCTTACCCTAAACCACATGTGCATGCATCACGTAGTCTCCTTGGTCATCAAGAATAAAAGTAGAAGAACCCCATTAAACCAGCAAACATTCTCTTTTGCATGACATATCAATAATAAACCATGTTGTTTGTATACCTTGATCAATATTTCTTTTTCTAGATTTTCTTCTGCCTTTTTTGATTCGTGTGAGAACTCTTTTTAGGGGGGGATTGTTTGAATTTCAGTTTCAGCTCTCGTGAGACTGATAGTTATATGAAAGTCTTGGGACGATGAAACGTATCATGCCCCTGTGGCGATGCTCAGTCTGGCTCTGTCTTTGTCCCTCTGACTCACTGCCATCACAATCATCCAACCTCCTCTGATCTAAAGTCTCACTCCAAGCTTCTGTCTCGAGCTGTGAACGGTGAAATCCTACTTGGGCTGAACTGCATCAGGGTTGTCAGAACTCAAAGTAAAATGTGCCGGAGTCCAAGTGCTAACTTCCAGTTAGCCGTCCTTGAGTCTTTCCCATTACTTGAACCGATAAATGAGCAAAAATATGATTAAGAGTTTGGCAAGTGGATGCAAAAGTAATCATCTAAGACAACATAAGGTATTCTAAATATATTTTATTTATTTTTACATAGGCTACAGTAGATGTCTTCATTTCCAAACCATCTGAAGTTTGTCTTCAGAATCATAAAACTGGAGCATTCTACTTTGAGGTATATTTTTATTTAACCTTTATTCAGGGCTTAATTTATGAACTGATCCATGCCAGAGCGCAAATAATGGGCGGGCTGGTGGAGGGAACTTGTGCCCCCCCACTTAAATTTTTTTGAATAAAGTAGATGCTAGATGCATTTTGGTGCAGCCTATTTTAACGGGTTGTTAAACATCTACATTTACCTACTTTTGTAAACATTTGATTCAATAACTATTTTAGAGAGCAACAACAGGTTGTGTGTGAATAGAGCAACTCCGATTCTGTCAAGCGTCCTAACACCCCCCCCCCCACCCCC